>NC_056731.1:1806771081-1807003581 GCF_019279795.1 Protopterus annectens
ATGCAGTCTCTATTATTCACCTTATTGGAAACCATTATGATTATTTCCTGAACAAAATAAAGTGTAGGGGCCGGATTCATGAAGGCTTGCACGTAGTCTTAGAGTAGAGTAAGACTCCATGCAGCCATCATGTCCAATGAGCGATCCAGGAACAGCCTGTAGGGGCGTGTAAGAGAGCTCCTAAAACGGCTCTTACATGGACAGGGCAGGGATATGCAAATTACCTCAATTGCAGGCGAAAGGCATGCAAATGAGGTAGATTTGCGATTCAGGAAACCTGAAACTGTCTGAGTAAGAGCAGTGTTATTTGCAGAAATGTACTCAGTTGACAACTGAGTACCGTTCTGCAAATAGCAAAACGGAGCCGTGACAGCTCCAAATAAAGGTTGCATCCAGTGCAGGAAGCATGCCAATGGCCAAATATACGGCTATTGGAAAAGTTTCCTGATGCAATATGAAAATAAAAATATATATCTTTCTTTTCGCCGATTTCCAATGTTTAAGCGTGGCACAGCGCTGTGCAAAGAGGCTGCGCTCTAAAACCCAGAATACTAAAAATTAAAACCCACAAATGTGGATTTCATTGCAATTGTTAATGTACAATGCAAGGGAATGGCAGGCTGAAGACAACATGGCCACCGAGTAGAGGTTGCTAAGGAGGGAAGCTCAGTCTAAGACATGTAACCAAGCATTAGTAGGCAATCCTATGTAAATGAGTGTTAGGATAGTGAATCGCAAGTTTACATAGCAAATGAGCACAGTCAGTGGAGTGTAGGAGTAGGATATGGGGAGTAACAGAGTAGAAGATAGGTAACATCATGAGGGGGGTATGTATGAAAGCAGTGAAGCTCATTGGAGCAGAGCGGCATGTGTCAGCTGTCATTTATACATCATGGAAAGAGGTGTGTCAACAGGTAGGCTAGGGAAAGCCAAGAAATGGAAGGTGTATGCCGTGGATAACACCAAAGTTTCTTGCTGAACGGGTATGCACGCTTGTGCACGCGTGTAAACCCGAGTAAGACAGAGTGCGCGCGTGTAAGCGTGAGTGTGCACGTTTAAGCCGAAGTAAGCATGTATAAGGCTGTTTAAAGAGGTATAAGTGCGTTTGCGCTGGTGTGTGTGCGTTTTAACCCGGATAAGCAAATCTTAGTGCATGTAAGCATGTGTGCGCGCATGTTAGCTGCTGTGCACGTGTTTGCAATTGTGTGCACGGCGCCCCCCCCCCCCGAGGAAACTGAAAGGAAAAAGGAAGCACAACAAATAGTAGGAAGCTACCAGGGAGTACTAGCAGAGCTAGCAGGTGAAAACAATCAGAATCAGGCAATTACACAGACGGTACACTAGCCCAGCCCAGCCTAGCACTTAAAACTCTGCAAACAACAGTCCAGTATGTTTCTCACAACAGACACTGCAGTAAGCTAATAGAAGTAAAAACTGAAAAAGCTTTACTGAGACAAAGAAATGTTAGGGGCTGCCATTGCTGTTATAAGGTGACATATGCAACATGCTGAGGGTGGTGAGAATGGAAATGCTGCTGGACAACCCACAGTGAGGAGACGGAGAAGACTGTACAGGCCCCGGGTAATCTACCAGGGGCTACATGAGCTGGAGTTAGCGTAGCACTATAGAGTGGACAGAGACCTCCTGCAGCAAATTGTTGAGCTGTGCAGGCTACGCCTCACACACAGAACCAACAGAGGGGAACCCATTCCAGTGGAAATCAAGGTATGTGTTGGCCTAAGAAAACTAGCAACAGGTACCTTCCAGAGACCAACTGGTGATATGATGGAAATATCACAGGCATCAGCATCCAGGGTACTACACCAGTTCTTGGATGCCATGTCAGCACATGTCAGTGATCATGTATATTTCCTCAATTCCCATGAGGTATTGGCCAGCAATATGTGTCTCTTCCAGCAAATAGCGGAATACCCTGAGGTAGTGGGTGCAATAAACTGCAAGCACATATGCATCAAAGCACCAGCTGGCGAGCGGGGTAGGGTCTACTTTAACCGCAAGGGCTTCCCCTCCATCAACTGCCAGGTCATGTGTGATGCCCAGGGCATAATACTGAATGTGTGTGCAGGCTGCCCTGGAAGCTACCGTGATTCCCATATCTGGCATCTGACACAGCTGTACCAGACATTTGCCAATGGGGACATCCTACATGGTCACCTAGTGGGAGATGCTGGCTATGCACTGGATCCGTGGCTGATGACACCTATCAGAAATGCACACACACACCAGAACAGGAATGCAATAATGAGGCACACGCACAAACACGTAATGTAATAGAGCGTGTGTTTGGGCTGCTCAAGTGATGGTTCTGGTGCCTGGACACATCTGGTGGAGCCTTGAAGTACTCACCAACTACATGTACCCAAATTCTCATGGTATGTGCTATGCTACATAATATGATCCTGCAAAAACAGCTGCAGCAGGACCATCATAGGCCTGGGCCAAACAGCCCCCCACCATTGCCAAGGCCATCACAGGCAGAGTGTGACTCAGAGGAGGAACAACCTGAGCCTGCCCCAGTAGGCAGAAGGAGGCGTGCCCAGTATGCTTTGGCCTTGGCAAAGAGGCAACGCATAGCACATACACTGGCTCAGTAGGAACTCTGGAAATTATACCTCTCTCTGACTCGCACATATAGTAAAAGGGATGCCTAAGTTGACACTACCTGCTTTCAAACATGTACAGGGAGTGTAGTATGTGCATACGACATAGGCAGCCCTGCAGCACCACCTAAGGCATGATTGTCATGTGTTAAGCAATATAAAGCAGTGCTAAACAGCATTTACCACCACGTAGTATATGCAAACAAAATCGCACACACCAACTAGCACAACTGTGGTCAATGTTCAGTAATATTGGGCAATGTCCAGCAATGTTGGTGAATATTGAGCAATGTCGGACAAGCCTGGTCTAAATAGGGCATAGCTGAACAAAAGACAACATGCTCATATTTGCTTAACTGGCCCTTAAGCAGTCTGGTCTGCTCAGTATGAAAATATAAAGCAGTGATAGGCCTCGAACCCAGGATACTGTGCACAATAGCAAAAGTACTGAAACACTAAACCATGACAGTATTGCAGTGGTCAGCCTGTATGAAGGAATGTTGATAAGTCTATGCAAAGTATTTCATGGAAACCCTGCCGGCACAGCATAATCCCTGTCGAGTTATGACACAAAGGTGAGTCCTGCAGTGAGAACAGAACCTGACTTCCAACACACACAGTATAAATGTTAATATCGGTCATGTTCGCACACATTAACAAATGTAGTGGACCTCAGATAGCAACATACTGAAGGGTCACACTGGGCATGCTCACACACTTGAATAAATGAGACGAATTTCAGGCAACAAAACACAGAATGGCAGAACTGGGCATGCTCACACACTTAGGCCATATCTGAGAACAGCAGTGGACCATGCATATCTGGCAGTTGCATGTGTTAACCCAGGAACCTGTCACTATACAGAAATCCGCCCTGTGCACACAGTTATATGACAACAGACACATCTATAATATAGTGGAACCCTGTCATAATCAAATATGTTCTGCAGATACCGAAGTTGTTCATAGAAACTGGTAAAGCAAAGATGATAAAGACCTGCAAACAGTATCAGCAATAAACATTGTGCATCTTGAACATTAGCATAGGTACAGAGGTCGATACTAGGCTATCTGCCCTAGGGCATGCACAAGCCTAGGCAGAGTGTGTTTGCCATTCGCAAACCTGTCAGATTACTACATTGTGTGTGTAAATAGTAGGTCACACAAGATAACCCATGTACGTTTAGGCTAGTGTGCCTCTGTCTAGCAGGGACACAGAAGATATCCCAGGGGTAAACATGCGATCACCCATACAGTCGTCAAGATGTCTCCAGTAGGTGGTCAGTGGGTGGCTCTGCCTATGTGAAACTGGGATTACATTCTGGAGTGAGTGGAGCCTCTGGGATAAGAATCTGTCCCTCCACAATGTCCTATTAACATCTGTGCTGAGGTATACGTCCCTGGAGTGTGTAGCTCCAAGGGAGTAGGATATCCTGAGGTGGAGCATGTCCAGTAATTCTGGGTTGGGCATATCTGTAAACAACAGGCACACATCATATCTGAGTAGGTGGTAAGCGACTGAGTAGAGCTGAAGTTACTGCATCTGAACTATGCAGGGCATCCGTGTGAGTCCCTAGATCTGCTTGGTGAGGAACGTCCCTGGCCAGTACAGTTGCTGCAGGTGTCGGGTAAGGTACAACCCAAATGTGGCATTGTAACCAAGCATGGATGTGATGAGTATAGGGGCACAATGACCTCACTCGATCTAGATGTGAAACCATATGGGATAAGCTGGCCCACATAGAAGGTGTGTCCAACCACTTTGGCAACGTGAATGTCAAAGTCGACAGTACGAATAAGTCATGTCCCCAAACCCCTAACAACTCCTACCATATGTAATGGAGTACTACCTATGTGGTAATGTGTGGGCATGTTGTTATTCCCAAAGGGGATGACTATGCAACTAATGGCATTTAGCTGTAGGCCATGGCTCAGGCACCAGTCATCCATCTTTGTGAGATCCTGTTTGAGTATGCATGTGGCAACTGGAGAGTTGATCATGGCACCCAGTTTGCAGTCAAGTGCAAACATGTTCAGCCATATTCCCCTGTGGTAGCCTGTACGTAAGACAAATATATACTAAACAAGAGAGGTCCCAGGACCGGGCCGTGTGGGATGCCATGTGTAACTGGTGTATAGTCAGACATGGCACCTGCAATTCTGACCATGTGGGTGCTATCCCTGATCCAGGTATCAATCCATTGTGTGAGATATGTGTCCATATTGATGCTGGTGAGCCTATGCATAATGGCCCAGTAGGTTATTGTGTTTAAGGGTTTTGCAAGGTTCAGGTAGGCTGTGTGGACAGCCGTCCCTATGTCGATGGACCTGTTAGCCATTTAAAGAATACAAACAGGTTCAAGAGGCAAGATCTGCCCACAACAATGCTGAAATGTGTAGGACACAGTGTCTGTAGGTTCCCGATGGCTATGTGTATGAGTCCCATGACAATACTCTCCATAGCTTTGCAGAACAGGCTACATAGGCTTATAGGGCAATATTGTCTGTGGTCCATTGTGGCACCAACTCTGTGGAGCGGAGACCACTGTCACTGTATGCCATTCCTTTGGTGCATATCCTGTGGTAACTCCGATATTGAACAGTGATGTAATGTGAGGGTTGCGTCTGTCATGATGCTCGAGTATAATGCAGACTGGGACACCATCTGGTCACATTGATACTGTGATGTACGCTTTGGGGAGGGCAGCACTCACCTTTTGTTGTGTGATGTCAGGGAGGTTATACTATGTTGGGATGGATAGTTGCTTCTTAGGGGGGATGGGTGGGAGACATCTGCACTGAACCTGTTTGCCAGGATGTTGGCAATGCCAGTGGGTTCAGGGTAGGTTTAGTCAGTATGCAGTAACTCACAACATATCAGTGAGTGTCCACCCAGGTTCCTGACATAACTGAAGAAGGCCGTGTGATAGCCCTATGAGTCTGTTGCAATTGTCTGGTAGAAGCGGCCCTTAGAAAAGTTCATGAGTGATAGTAGCTGTCTGCTAGTACAGATCACAGATGCCTTCCCAGTCTGGGATTGTGCTCTATCATGTAGTAGCTTCCTCCTGATGTTGTACAGCTTATTAATGGCTGGGGTCTACCAGACAGGTCCCCTGCCATTGGTGTAGTGGGTCCTGTTGTTATTTGGGATAGCACAATCCATGCAGTCCCCTAGGTGTCCATAGAATGTGTATGTAAAGGATGCAGCAGTGTGAGCTGTATATGCCACTGTCTCAGGATCTCTGAAGGATACCACCTTGCTTTGGTGAAGTGAGATGTTGGCTCATGAGAAGTTCTCCAAGATTACCCAGGATGGGTGTGTGGAGGGTATATGTATGTCCAGTGATGATCAGATCCAATATGTATTCCCCCTTGTGGCTGTGCTGACAGGTTGTGCCATAGCATATGAGTCCACAAATTGTAGCGACTGTTGGGTGAGGGTGTCGGGGCTTGAGTAGTATCCCCAGTCAATATTTGTGTATATGAAGTTACACAATATAATGGTGTTTGTGGAGACCTTCATATTCTCCATAGTTCCCACGAAAGTCGAGTGCGGTTCCTGAGTTTGTGAGTGTGTTCTGTAGCAGGCAACAAATTGAAAGGCAGTATTGCAAAATGGTAGTTGTATATGTATGGTCTGTGATGCTTTGTGCAGTGCTACTAACCTGGAGGTGTGTGAATCTGAGATGTATATGGATACTCCCCCTAGTTGTGTTGTCTGTTCCAAGTCTTGTTGACAGACAGCATGGTATGAAACATAACCTGGTAGTTCTGGTGTGCATAAGCAAGCCTGAACCAGGCATCTGTCAATGCACAGATATTGCTATCCTCCATACTGAGGAGAGTCCTGGGTGGCCACAATATGAGGTTAACACAACTGTTGTTGAGCAGCATTACCCTTAGTTTCATTTAACCTGTAATGTCTATTGAGGTGGGGTTGTCTTCTGAGCCCTGCTTAAAAAATGCACTATGGTGGTAGCAAGAGCCTTAGCCAGCATCACAAAGTCCAAGGGTGACAGGTGCAAGCTGTCCATAGTGAAGCTACGTGGCATGTTGAGCAAGTCACCATAGGCTGACAGACACTGCATCCCCTATGAATGAAACAAATTTGTTAGGCAACTGTTATATGTGATATGTGTGTCCGTATACTGTGACATCATAATGGGTGGGTGTAAGATGCTAGACAAGGTCAGGGTCATACTGGCCTGGGCTACATGATCAGAGTGTTCCTCCATGTATCATGTCATGTGGTCCAGGGAGTAATGTCTGAGGTTATACATACCAGCATGGACAATGATGGTGCCAGTCATGTACTTGCTTTGGAGTGACCAGACTGCCTGTGTTATGCAGCAGATCCTGGCACCCAACAGACAGCCCAAAGTGACTATTCCCTTGTTAGGGCTGGTGAGTGGTACGTCAGTGTGTCTGACAATAAGTGTCGCCTATTACCAGTGTATTAGGTGTGTTGTTTAGCCCGAAGGGCAGTGACTGTGTGGCAGACTGACATTGTGAACTTTGTGATATGTGGGTATTGTAGTGGAGTAGCAGGTGTGTTTGTGTCTGCTTTGGAGGTCTCTGCTGCTTAGGTAGAGTACATTTACAGCATCCGAGTATGTCCATGTGTACTAATGTGGTTTGAGTGTTGTTGCTAGAGGATATGTGAGACCGATATGTGATGTGTGTGGTTACCTTCACCACCTGATAGACTGTGCGAGTCATGGGTCGAGAGAGTTCAGCTCCCTGTATGTCTATATAGGTGCATCTCACACATATATCTGAGTTTGTCGGGAGGAGGAGAGGGTTGTCTATGTACATGAGGCAGATGTAACATTGTATCAATATCACAATATCCACCAGCTGGACTGAAGAGTACACACAAAACCGACCCCTGGGCATGCCAGGATATTATCATGACATACTCTGTAGCCTGATCACAAAGGATCAGTAGGGTGTTAAGCGTGTAAAAGAGTATAGCAAGAGTAGCTGAGAAGGAGCCCAGATTGAATCATGACACCTCCTTCTGCTATGTCATAAATAGCAATGTACACCCATATATGTCCTGAGTCAGGGCCAACTGTACCTGAGTGACAATGCCGACATCATGACAGACAGGCCCATATGTACATACCCATCCCCCACTGACAATAATCCACATCATCATACCAGGAGATATCACATGTAGAATGGATGATCAGCTACCCCCACTGCCAAAAGCATGGCAGCAGGTAGAATACATTGATTCCCAATATGTGTCATGCACAAACTACAGAACAAACAGATCATGCGCCTGTACAGTCAGCTGAGCCTCACCCCATACACAGGATGTGGAACCGTTGAATGTGTCACAGCTACATATGGCACTCCCCACAATTGTTGGTGTACAACACACCATGGGAAGTCAAGTCCAGTACGCCTATGAGGTCTGATCTGCAAGGTCATGGAGTCCATCATGGTTGCAGTCATAAACAGAGCTATTGGAAGCTGACATACACACAACCCTACCAACCGTGGTATGTTCATGTGCGGATCATGGTTCCCAAACATGCTAGACTGTTTGCAAGGCAACCACCCAGGACATACATCGATGAACACATCTACACATGTGTCACATAGACTTTGAATAGACATTTATCAACATCCCAGACACATGTAGTATCCACAAAACCAACAAGCTGTGCATAAATAAGTGTTGACATATGATGGAATGTCATTGTGTCCACAGATAGATCACACAAGGTAAGGATTCTGAGGTCTTGT
The DNA here is from genome assembly GCF_019279795.1 of Protopterus annectens. Taxonomy (NCBI): domain Eukaryota; kingdom Metazoa; phylum Chordata; order Ceratodontiformes; family Protopteridae; genus Protopterus; species Protopterus annectens. The sequence goes on from NC_056731.1 coordinate 1,806,779,460, forward strand.
TCAAGCTGTTGACACCTGCTGACCCACATGGACCATTCCTGGATGGCATAAAACAAAGTGTACACACATCACCATGTCCAGACTGATGATGTCACCATTCTATAAATACAGCCGGAGAAGGGAAAGCAGCCAGTAAAGCAAATAGTGCGCCATGTTAATGCGTCTCTCTCTAGTAGCATAACATAGTTAGGTAGGGATTTGAATCCTACAAACAGTGAGTGAGTGTGTGTGTGTGTGTGTGTGTGTGTGTGTGTGTGTGTGTGTGTGTGTGTGTGTGTGTGTGTCGGGGGGGGTGTATGTATGCATTTTCCTTTGAGAGGTGTTCCCTTTTTGGAGACTGAGAAAACTCACTAAAAGAGGTACATTTCTCTTTGGAAAGTCTGATGATGTCACCATCCTACAAATACAGCAGGAGAAGGGAAACCAGCAAGTAAAGCAAATAGTGCACTGTGTTAATGCGTCTCTCTCTGGTATCATAATTTAATAAGGTATGGGTTTGAATCCTGCAAATGCTGACTGTGTGTGTGTCAATGCGGTGTGGGTTTTGCTTTTACTATGGTATGACATAGTATGATTACAACAGTAAGTGCATTGCACACATCAGGTATCTGCATGGCAAATATATATGTGTACATGTCCCCTCAATCAGTACATAGGTGTGAAGCCTGCATACTACATGAATACATTTGTTTCCATTGACAGGTTGTGTCGCTGCTTCTCAGATATGTATATATGTGACACGGCCGTCCACTGTCGTGTTCTGTGGCCAAGGTCATCTGTGGCACACACACCCATGACAGGTACTTAAGAGTAGTGTGAGTGAGGGTATATGCCTGGGGTATATGTCAGACATGGTCATACACAACAAAGACTGCCAAGAATGGACAGTCTTTATAGGTGTGCGACTGCCTTGTGGATATGCATTCAGGCCTCTAATGTCTTATGTGATACACCTTGGGACTCCACAATACCTATGGATATGTGGATACCAAGGGACACATGACATAACATGAGGCTGTATGTACACATTGATACCCAACATACATGTTGAGGGCTACCACCCATGTGGTACTGATGGGATAGTATGTATAGTACATGAGGATGACTATGCCATAGTTGCCTTACTGCTATACAGCATGTATCAGACAACAGGTATCTGTCTGTATGATACCCTTGTGTAGGATATGCTTTCCATCCAGGGAATGCATTGTAGGCCAATCCATGCATTTCCAGATTTGGATGGACACATCCCTAGTGTGTCTGCATGTACCTAAGGGGGCTATATGCCAAACAGGTGTGGTCACAGGAATGGGTGGTGGTCATTACCACTGGTTAGTGTTATAGTGTAGCACCGGAAGGATCCAATTGTTACTGGGTTCCCTACTACTGTGTGTCATTTGTCAGGACATCATCCAATGATTGCTTATAGTCATGCTGTTGAGGTTGTGTATACTACAAGACCACAAATCATTGACAGATATTAACGGTATCACCCACAGCATAGTGTCAACCCATGTCATACACACGTCTACCCATGTTAGTACATAACTGTAGTAGAATGCATACTGGCCATTTAAAGATGCTATGAGATGTTAACAATGTGTATGACAGGGTATGCCACATGTCCCATGTGTCCACTATGCACGTACATCCAGACAGTGCGCACCAACCATGTTCACAGATGTACACTTGCTAATCTGTACTGCACACATCACACACGTACTGTCCACTCACTAACACATGCTGGTAACACATTACACTTCAGCCAAGTGGCCCATGGGTGGGAAATACATACTCAGACCTAACAGTGGTGTAAACAATGCTACATTGACAATCAGAGCTTTGATGCATAATTTCTGCTCAGATATACCTACAAGGATGTAGTTACACTTCCTTGTTGACAACTTGCTATTATTGCTACACTGCTATAGTGTCACCCTGTGCATCAGCACCATGTTAGCCTGTCCCTCCATCAATGATGCAGATGACAGGAGGTGACACAGGTATCATCATATACACAGAGTGTTTTGTTGTTTGCCAGAGCCTGACATTGACCCATCCAATCGACATGTCTGTGTGTGTGTGTGTGTGTGTGTGTGTGTGTGTGTGTGTGTGTGTGTGTGTGTGAGGGACAACAGTACAGCATGAGCCAATGTTGATGTAATGTGTGTGTATGTGTGAGCCCTAGTTGTTTGGTTAATGTGTATGTGTCTGCATGCACACAGCTCCACCATGTGGCTGCCATATATGGTGGTTTGTGGGACAGCCACAGACTATACCTGCTAAGCTGCACAGATCACTATCTCTGGCCACGGACACAGTACCCATGTCTGGCAGGGGTGCTACGGACAGTATTGGGTACCAACCCTGACTGGGTACTGTCATCAGAGGCAGAGGTATGACGACTGGACCCATGCCCCTGCTGGGACTGGCCAGAGGTACGTGCATGTGGTCTACTGGGATGGTCAATGGACAGGCAGCCCCAGCATTGCTGGGGCTGGTACTGCCACTACAGGAGTGGCTGTGTACTGTGGGCTGTCCACGACCACTGCCAGCTGTTGCTGGCATGCATCCGTGTCGATGTCGCAACCGTCCCGCACGGTCCTGGCTCATGGAAGACATGTTGTGGAGGGCATCTAATGTCTCCCCCCAACTTCTATCAACGACCTCGGTGTAAGTCCGGATGGCACCGGCAAGGTCACGGATGCTGTCATTGATTGCAGTGTAATTTGCCCTCTGCGCCCTAAGTCCCTGCCTGGTGTACCGTCCCATACGTGCCTGAGCCTGAATTACAGCCCGGAACACACTGGTTGTCATAAGACCTGTGAGGGCATGCCTGCCAGGGGCAATACGACCAGTGGTGCTCCCCCGAGAACTCCAGGAACTCCGCCTATGTAGTACTGTTCCGGGTTTACGGCTATGGCTGCTGTGAGGGGATGCAAGTGCCATGGGTACCACACTCTCCTGGTCAATGCCAACCGTATGCTGTCCCTCGCCTATGGCCATTGGTGGTGAGGGATTTATTGACAGTATGTGTGCGCGCATAGATGGGGTTGAACGCTGTGTACTGTCGATTGGCGGACCAACGACAGACTCTGTCAAATCTTCCTGTGCCACAATACATGTGTCATCATCACCACTATTCGTGGCAGTGGCTTCAGGTTGCCTGCTGCTTTCGCCAGCCCCTAACTCAGCACCTGTGAGAGGAAGACAAGAAACACACTTTATGGTCTGCACATGCACACATGCACACATGCACACATGAACACATGCACACATGCACACATGAACACATGCACACATGCACACATGAACCCATGCACACATACACACATGAACACATGCACACATGCACACATGCAAACAGGAACACAGGAACACATGCACACTCCTCACTACAGCAGATACACACACAACAGCAATCCAAAACATACTCAATAGTGGTTGAAGGTAAGTGACAGTATCACAAGGCAAACAGTCATGTCACACTTGTCAGCATGCAGAATAAGTGTTGATCAAGTCCATGCAATGTGAGTGTAGACAGCCATAGTTAATGACAGTGTACATGGCTGTGGTGCATATGTGTACATGTTCAGTGAATGCCTACACCCTGGAACACAATGTGTACAAGGACATGACATTTCTGTGCAAGTATTATAAGCCATCATCATCATGCATCATGTGGTCACTCAAGGCCACTAAAGTGTGCTAGACCACCGCCTAGCATGCTGTACCTGAACCGCAGTGCCGTGGCTAAGTTCACAATTACACAGCCACATTGCACAAGGGTGTGTGAGGTGCCCAGTAGGCAGCATTGCCTAACATGACTGTGTTATGTGTTAAAGAGTGTTGCACAGCCCCATGCTAGGCCCCTACCCCTCAGGTATATTATGTGTGATGTGTGGATGATATGTGGGATAATGAAGTGTGACCTGGCAGCGGGTGTCCGGTTACACTATGTGTAGCATGTTGAGGTGTACTGCGTATGACAAACGTGTTATGTTGTGTACATGTGTGTCAATTATGCCTATCCAATGTGCAGTACAGTGTTGCCACATTTGTGTCTGATGCTCTGTGCATTGCATGTGATTGAGGCAGCTACTGACTTTACTGATATGTTTAACGTCTCACAGCAAACATGCACAGCATGCATTATGCGTAGGTGTGTTGTGTGTACATGGCCTACACCTCACCTATGACATGCACATTTCAATACCAATTTTAAAGTGTTAACACACTCACCAGCATGTATCATCTGCCCTGCTGTCACACCAGAGGGACCTACAAGAATATGACACAGTTTGTCAGTGGCCACAACTGTGGCATTGCTACTGTGAGTGTGCTAAACTGCAGTAGAACAACAGGCATAGGTGTACAGATACTATTCAAAATATCAGTATTGCACACAATAGGCAGCACAACTACTAAACACAGTACACATCTCACATATGCATAATCTAACAATACAGGTAACAGTAGTCTACATAGGTTCATAGGTTCATAGGTTCATACTAGGCTATCTGCCCTAGGGCATTTATAAGCCTAGCCAGAATGTGTTTGGCTTTCGCCACCCATTTTAAATTTATTTTGCTATGCCCTTTTTCAAGGTTAGTATACTGTGCCTCTGTTTAACAGTGACACAGAAGTGATACCCGGGGTAAACCTACGATCTCCCATCCACTCATCAAGATTCCTCTTGAAGAGAGTCAATGAGGGACTCTGTCTAACCTGGACTGGAATTTTATTCCAGAGTGAAGGGAGCCTCTGGTTATGAATCTGTCCCTCCAGCATGTCCTATTTATTTCAGTGCTGAGGTTCAAGTCTCTCGAGCGCGTAGCTCGATGGGATTTGGATTTTCTGAGGTGTAGCATGTCCATTAATTCCGGGTTGGACATGGCTTTATACATCAGGCACAGATCGCCTCTGAATAGGCGGTATGCCACTGAGTAGAGCTGGAGTTTCTTTAACCGGGCAGCATATGGCATCTGTTTGAGCCCTTTGATCCTCTTGGTGAGGTACTTTTGGGGTCTTTCCAGTTGCTGCAGGTGTCTGGTAAGGTACATCCCAAAAGGGGCATTGTACTCAATTATGGGTCTGATGAGGGATGAGTAAAAGGCCCGATGCCCTCCCCTGATCTAGATGTGAACCCCTTCATGATTAGGTGGGCTATATAAAATGTTTTTAACCACTTTGGCCACGTGGTTGTCAAATGAGAGATTGCTATCAACTTGGGTCCCCAGGTCCCTAATTACTTCTTCTGTACTTAATGGATTACCACCTATGTGGTAATTTGTGGGCACTTTGTTTTTGCCAAAGGGGATGACTATACACTTTTTGGCATTTAGCTTGAGGCCATGGCTCTGGCACCAGTTGTCTGTTTCTATGAGGCCCTTTTGGAGGATGCTTGTGTCGGCTGGAGAGTCGATTATGGCGCCCAGTTTGCAGTCATCTGCGAACGTGGTCAGCTACAGTCCTTCAGTGTTGGCATGTACCTCCGAGAAATATATACCGAACAAGAGAGGTCCCAGGACTGAGCCTCGTGGGACACCACTTGTAACTGGTTTGGAGTCTGACATGGCTCCAGCAATTCTAACCATGTGGGTTCTGTCCTTGAGCCAGTTTGCAATCCATCTAGTGACATAGGGGTTTATATTTAAGCTGGTGAGCTTATCTATAATGCCCGAGTGGGGTATTGTATCGAAGGCTTTTGCGAGGTCCAGGTAGGCTGTGTGGACCACCTTCCCATCGTCAATGGCCTTGGTGACTGTTTCAAAGAAATCAACCAGGTTTAAGAGGCAGGATCTGCCCTTAACAAAGCCGAACTGGGTAGGATCCAGTGTCTGTAGGTCCCCAATATCTTTATTTATGAGGTCCATGATGATCCTTTCCATAGCTTTGCAGACCAAGCTAGTCAGGCTTATGGGGCGATAGTTTCCAGGAATCGTTGAGGCACCACCTTTATGGAGAGAGACCACTGTTGCTGTACGCCACTCTTTGGGCACATATCCTGTAGTAAGGCTGAGACTGAACAGTAGTTTTATGTTTGGGTTTAGCTCTTCTTGGAGTCCATGTAGGATGCAGCCCGGGACACCGTCTGGTCCCATAGATGCTGTGTTTTTTGCTTTGGAGAGGGCAGCTCTTACCTGAGCATCTGAGATGTCAGGGGGGCAGCACTCTGCTGGGATAGATATTTGCCCTTTTGGTGGGGAGGGAGGCGAGACGTTTGCGCTGAACCTGTCAGCTAGGATGTTGGCAATGTCTTTGGGTTCAGTGTATTTTTTGTCATTTTGGACTAATTCTGAGCATATCTGGGAATTACCACCCAGGTTCCTAACATAACTAAAGAAAGCCTTGTGATTATCCTTAGTGTCCTGTGCAATCTTTCTCTCGAAGCTGGCCTTAGACAATTTTATGAGTGCCCGTAGTTTTTTGCTAATACTAATCAGTGATGCCTTCCCTTTTTGGGATTTTGCTCTATCATTTAGTAGCTTCCTCCTTCTGTTGTATAGTTTGTTTATGGCTGGGGTCCACCAGACAGGACGTCTGCCTTTGGAGGATTGGGTCTTGATTTTATTTGGGATCGCATGATCCATGCATTCCTGAAGGTGTTCATAGAATGCGTTTATAAAGGATTCTGCGGTCTGGGCCGTATTTTCCACAGGCCCGGGGGCTTTGAAGGATTCCACCTTCGTTTTGAGGAGTGTGAAATTTGCTTTAGAGAAGTTTTTCACTGTGGTTTTCTGGGCAGGGGGTGGGGTCGGGATGTGAATATCCAGTGAGATTAGTTTATGGTCTGACCTTACTAGTGAGGGATACACTTCTGGTCTGGAGCATAGAGTCCCCATGTTGGTGATGATCAGGTCCAGTATGTTTTCCCCTCTTGTGGGAGTGGTAACAAGTTGTTCCATAGCATTTCAGTTTATAAATTCTAGGAACCTTTGGGCTAGGGTGTTGGACCTAGAGTAATGATCCCAGTCTATGTTTGGGTAGTTGAAGTCACCCAATATAATGGTGTTTGGAGAGACCTTCATATTTTCCAGTGTTCTCAGAAAGACCGAGTGGGGTTCCTGGGTTTGGGAGGGTGGTCTGTAGCAGGCTATAAACTGGAAGGCAGTTTTACCCACTGTTAGTTGCACATGGATAGTCTCTGATGCTTCGTGCTTTGCCACCAACCTGGAGGTGTGGGTATCTTTGATGAATATCGATACTCCCCCTCCTTTTGTGGTTTGGTCCAAGTTTTGGGGCCAAAAAGAATGGTATGAGGTATAACCTGGTAGTGCTGGGGTGCTCTCAGAAGCCCTGAACCAGGTTTCTGTTACTGCACAGATATCGATGTTCTCCATGCTAAGGAGAGTTTCGAGTGTGCATCTTGAGGTTTAGACTTCTGGCGTTGAGTAGCATTACTCTTAGTTTCTTATCCCTTGTGATACATATGAAGGTGGGTTTGTCTTTTGAGCCTTGCCTAAAAAAGGCACTATGGGGGTAGCAAGAGCCTTTGCCAATATCCGAAGCCCAGGGTGACAGGTGCAAGCCATCCCTAGCGAAGCATCGTGGCTTGTCGAGCATATCATCCCAAGCTGACAGGCATTGGATCCCCTTTGAATGACACCAGTACTTAAGCCAATTGTTGAAATTGATCATCTTGTCTTCATATTTTGGCATCATTCTTCGTGAGGGTAAGATGCTACTCAAGGTCAGGGTCATACCGGCCTGGGCTACATGCTCAGAGAGCTCCTTTATGTCTCTTTCATGTAGTCCAGGGAGGTACGTCTCAGGTCATTCACACCAGCATGGACAATGACTGAGTCATATTTGTACTTGTCTTGGAGTGACCTGAGTGCTTGTGTTATGTGGCAGATCCTAGCGCCCGACAGGCTGCTCACCGTGACCCTCTCCTTGTTCAGCCTGGTGAGCGGGACGTCAGTGTGCCTGATGATAGAGTCACCTATTACAAGTGTATCAGGTGTGTTGTTTAGTCTTAAGGGCTGTGACTGTTCGGCACACAGGCTTTGTGAGATATGTGTTGCACGTGTTTTGTTTTGGGGTAGTGGTTGCTTGGCTGTCTGCTTTGGAGGTCTCTGCTACTTAGGCAGATCTTTATTTAGAGCCTCCGAGTATGTTTTTGTGTGATTATGTGTTTGGTTTGCTGTCGTGGTAGGTCTATGTGAGACTGGAATTGTAGTGAGTGTGGTTTCCTTCTCCTCCTGACTGGTTATGCCAGTACTGAGTTGAGAGAGCTTAGCCTCCAGTTTGGCTATACGGTTGCATCTCTCACATGTGTTGGAATTTGTTGGGAGGAGGAGAGGGTTGTCTGTGTACATGAGGCAGTTGTAACATTGCCTCAAGATTCCCAGATTCACCAGCTGGACCAGAGAGGAGATTGACAACTGACCTTTGGACATGCTAGAATAATATTGGGAATTCCTTAATAATTGAAAACAAGGGCCAGTGGGGAGTGAGGGTGTAGTGCTTTTAAATTTTAGTGCTGACTTATATAATTGCTTTAGCGCGCAAGTGCCAGGTAACTTAAGTGCAATGTGTTACAGGTAACTTAAATGCAAAAATGACAAACAGTAACTTTCTTTCAAGTGAAACAAAGAAATAAGTACAGTAAGCAATGCAGATATCACTAGTGATCCACAGAAGCGCTGAGAAGCTAGGGCATGTTACCTGCATGCTCCAAGTCACCATGCTGGGTGGCTCCGGCCTCCATGATGACACATGTGTGATGTTATTGCTGCTGTAGGCCAGGAGCCACCACACTTAGGAGCAGTTCCTCCTCTCTGGTGAGGGGGGGATGTATGGCCACCCCACCACCTGTGACAAGCTGTTGTCTATGGACATTAGATGCATGCCGCCGGACATGTCTAATTAAATCACTGCAGTGATGGCGTACATGCTCATATGTCCGGTTATGCATGCCTATGTCATTTATCCGACGAACAAGATCTTGCCACAGTGCAGTACACTCCTGATGGTGCTGGCTGGCCCTGGAAAACAGCAGGGTACAGTGCTGAACCAGGCTGTGGTGAATTTCCTGTTCCTCTGCGGCTGTGTAGGAGGGATTCCTTTGATGAGCCATAAGCCTGGAAGACAAGTAAACGATATGTGTGAGCAAGTCATGTGGCACACTTAACATTATACAGTACAGATATCAGTTAACTGTCATATGTAGCATCTGTTCATCTGTCAGAGGATACACACATTCAATACCACATAGTGCTCAGCCCACAATTGGCTGACAGTGCCTGCCACACTCCATATAACAAACCAGTATACACCAGCACTCAGCACACTGTTTGGGATCCCATGCACAGCCTCACCACGGGGGTACATATCAAGCTAATGCATGAAGAAATATGTCATCCATTGCAATGAATGTGAAGTACAGTTACAGTATAACCAGTAACCCACCCTAGTCGTTGATGCCATACCCCTACCTAACATATGTGCACAGTTGTTAAAATAGCTGGCATACTGCTGTAACAGAGTATACATGTTGCTAGGTACACACTCAAACCCTGCAACACACATGTGATTGCGGACATGGTACAGGCATCATTACACACACATCAGACATTCATACAACACACAAATGCATGCTGACACAGATGAGCATTTCCTGTGTACCTTACAGTACTGTGTGCCCCTACTTACAGATACCTATGCCTGAGGTATGTAATCTGTGCAGACTACAGGAAACACACAAGACAGTGTTACCAGGGAATGTGAACATACACCATACTGTGCTGTTTAGGCCTACAGCTTCAGGTAGTACAACAGTTCAAATGTCAGCTGGATTAACCAGCAGTACCACTTACTGAGCATACATGTATTGCTTCAGCCTACGAAGGGACACCACAGTCATACACAAGGAACTATGTCACAACATATGCCATCCTACTATGTCTGCATCCCAATAATTGACACATCTTTCTCTGGCCTCACACCTAGGACACATCCGACCATGACAGAAACAACTTCACACTAAGCTATCACACCGTTACTGACCTTGCACACATTCACTGTCACACTCATTCCACCTCACATAGCAGGTACATGTGTGTGTGCATTGTGTCATAGGTAGGTAATACGCTATTGGCCCTAGGGCCTACAGCAGCCTAGCCATATGCTACCCTGGCCTTTGACACACATGCAATTTGATTTCACTTGCTCCTGTCAACCGGATACACAGAGGTGATTCCCAGGGCGTGTTACCTATCCCCCAGACAATCATCAGGGGTATGTATGACATCTGCTACTGAGGAGCCCTGTTTGTTAATGCTGGGTGGTTTACTCCAGAGTATGGCATATTTGCCAATAGGAGCCTATCCCTCCAGCATGTGCTGTTTAGTGAGATGGCAGGGATTAGGGACCTAGGCCGTGTAGCCCGGTGGGATTGTGAGGTGTTGAAATAGTGGTTGTCTGACTGCTATGGGTGTGACATACCTCTGTATGTTCTGCAGAGGTAACCTCTGCGTGGCCGGTATGCAACGCACTGTAGCTGTGGTTATGTGAGTCAGTCTGCATAGGGTATGTGTTTGAGGGCAGTATTACTCTTTGTGAGGTATGTCTGTGGCCTTTCCACTTGCTGTAGTTGTCATGTGAGGTAGATACCTCATTGGGCATTGTGATGAGTACATGACATATCGTTTGTGATGACACGTACCACGTAGACAGATTACAAGACTAGTGTGGCACTGTGAATATCAAAGGGGAGGCTACTGTCCACCTGTGTCCCATGTTCCCTTCTGACACCTTCAGTGTTAGGCAGGCAACCACCTATCTGGTAGTTAGTGGGTAAAGTGTTTTGGAATGGGGTATGGCACTGCAGTATCAACACTGGTGTTCAGTCCATGCCTTGGTCACCAGGCACCTGCTGCAATACGTCTGACCCAGTGTCTCCCTCTCTCACTATATATAGATGTGTATGTATATGTATATATATATATATATATATATATATATATATATATATATATATATATATATATATATATATATATATACACATATCTATATATATCCATATATATCCATATATATCTGTATATATCTATATATATGTATATAGCTATATATCTATATATATATCTATATATGTATATATCTATATATCTACATATCTATATATCTATATATATCTATATATCTATATATGTATAAATATATATATATATATATATATATATATATATATATATATTTATATATATATATATATATATATATATATATATATATATACACACACATACACATACTTGCAAACATCCATTGCTGTACATATACATGCACATATAGGCACATATACTGCCCACCTTTCATGGTGGGAATATCAATTATGAAACAGTTGTGAGACATACAATTATGTAATAATATTGCACAGTATTGTGCAGAATGCATTTCGCTGTCCTCAGGCCGTATAGCTGTAGCAGACCTCACTGGCTGTAACGCAGACCCACAGCATTTAACCACCACATGACATATACCTGCACTGCTTGCTGTTTTCAATGCCACACACTACAACCTACATAGATATGTGCACATAGCAACCTTCAACTATATATATATGTCCAGCCTTCACTAACAGTTGCAGTATGTCCCTTGCCCTATGCACATCTGCATATACATATAGATACGGACTGCTACCACATATGGAGGGTTCACAGTATGTAGAGTACCCTTCAGACACATCATTCGGATGCCAGCAAATACATCTCTGTTACATACCTTACCTTTGTATTTCTCCCCTCTGTCTGTTGTACCTGTTGAAGAGTTTTTTTTCTTTCTTTTTTTTTTTTTTTTGGTTGGTGTCTTCAACTGCCTCTGTTTGTTTGTCTGTCTGTCTGTCTTTGTCTGTCTGTCCATCTGTCTGTCTGTCTCTCTCTCTCTCTCCAGTTGCTGCAATGATATTATTGCATGTGTGGACAGCAAGTACAGGCTGCTTTTGTATGTATCTGCACATGTGCATGTGATGGCCTCTGCACAAATTGGTGCCCACCATTTAGTAATTGCATGCAGCCTGCTGTGTGGTAATTGCAGTTCTCACTGTGATTTCAGGACACTGCTATAAAATGATAGGTTAGGTAGGCATAGGCCTTTCAGTTTTGCAAGTTGGGGACCATGCTTGTTTGCTGTGGACACGGTTGTGTCAGTCAGAATATTGGTATATGTCTCATATCTGAAGTTGGGTTGTAGCGAGTGAAATGCATGTTGTACTGAAACCTGACTGTTGCTTCTTTCAGTACACTCTTCTCAGTGTGCATGTTTACTCACACCACTTAATGCTAACACTGGATACATGGGAGTATGTACTTTCTTTTGGAATTAGGGAATTAACTGGCATACAACAGTAGTTATTGCAATGTATTCCTATGGCTTTCCTATTTTCCCTGTGCATTCACTCCTTGTAATGCATGTTATATTTCTTTATTGCAATGTATTCCTATGGCTTTCCTATTTTCCCATTACATTCACTCCTTGTAATGCATGTTATATTTCTTTCAGCACCAAGCTATTGCATATTTGCTATGGCTTAGTGGTACATCATGCAGACTGGTGAGTCCTAGGTGTGGTGTTTGAGACTGACAAGAGTATTTTATTTTGCTGCTGAGCAGTACAAGGGCCTTGTCATACAGAGTGACTAAGGCACTTTTAAGCAGTTGGCGCTACACTTAGCAATGCTTAGCTAAGCGCACACAAGCTCACACAGGCGCACCCCCGCTAACTACTGCTTAAAAATGCTTACTCCCGCTAACCCCCGTGCTAATTTCTTTTAAAGAAAAGAAAATGGGGAAATAGGAAAGTGGTGAAAAAGGGGGCACAAAGAGGGAAAGACAGTAGGAAAACCAGCTCAGAATGTGCAGGATGGGTGTAGGGAAGGTCCATAGCTGCCCATTTCTTTACCAGCAGCAGCTGTGCATATGTTTGTAATTTAGTGTGAAATTTGAAACCTTCCACCCCTGAGAGAGGGGTGAGGACAACAACATATGTTATACTGCCAATTAGAATTATCAGTTTACTTGTCCAGCAGACATGTGTGCGAATTGGGCAGCTACGTATGGGGCATAATTTTTTTGTGAGAACAGGTTGCCCTTTTTTTTAATTTTTTTTCAGGTGAGAGTGGAATGTGAGGTAGAGGATGTGGGTATATTTGGGGAGGTAGGTTGGGGAGGTAAACAGACAAGACAAACAAGAAGCATACAGGGGCAGAGTTTGACACATGGGGTGGGTGAACACAATTGACGGGGAAGGTTGGTTGGAAATCGCAAGCCCATGAGCCCACAGATGGTAACAGTGGAACTGAGATCCCCACCCATGGGCAGTCACCACTGCACCTTCACAGCCCCGAGGGTGGTTGTGCTGTGGGCTGAGTAGGATGGGCAGGCTCACCCGAGAGATGTGCCACTCTCACCTCAAGCTGGCATAGGGGATCAGCGACTGAACGCTGGATCTCCCTACGTACCACAGCCCGGACCCTTTGAAGGGTGACAGGTGGCCCTTCTCTGCCCACGCTTGCACGGGGGGATGAGCCCCATCCCCTGCAGCGCTTCCACCTGAAGGTGGCACAGGACCAATGGAGGAGGGTAGCCCAGGCTTGGCACCGGAGCTGCTGGTGCCAGGTGCACTCGCCAACTGAGGAGGGACAGGTGGGTCCACTGGGACCGGCCTTCCCATACGTTCTGTGATTAGGTGTATTTAATTACAACATAAACAACAGCATTCCAGATTAGTTGTAACAGCATGCAGTAATATTCCCATTAACCCAACACACCAAGGTTCCAACAGTTGAACAGCAAGCATAACACATGCATATATTGAACGACAGTGGATATTCCAACAGCATGCAGGGATGTTTGGTAGCAACAGGCTACCATGAACGTGGTGTTTGAACAGGGCACATGCATCAACATCAATGCATATATTTATAAAACAATAGGACATATGTCCCAACAAATATTTAAGGTTACACATACCCATTGAGGTGTGGAATTGCATGCTTTATGCACATATGGTAGGGTGTAAAAAAAACCTTGGTTAACATCTTATAATGACCTTTTAGTCTACACTACATTCCCATTGAGTGCAAGTGTATATCCCCTACCTGTATTATTACACTTGCCACCATACATTAGGTTGTGTCATGGGTTTGTCTAGTTCAATATATGCCTGACTTATATCTGACATACTAACTGTCCAGGATGCAGATGTTACTGCTACATATTTCTTGTTTGCATTTATATTTCTTTATCTACATATCTGGGATGTTTTCACATGACATTTTCACTTCGATTTGTACAGAACCCTGCATTTCTTGACACACACTCACATTTCTGGTGAATAATTACATGCTACACGTGTGCCAGGTTTACTTATTCATGCCAGCTAGTGACTGACTATTGTGGACTGTATATATGTTTCACAGCTACTAGCACTTCCATCACCCACTTTATATGGGACTGCATAACTTTTCAAACAGTACTGCTTGTATAATGCAAAGGTACAACAACATTTCAGACTCTGTGACAAAGACACACTCTGGGTTTTAGACCTTTATTAATGACATTGCACACTGTTCCACAGGCTCACTCCTTTATTTATTTTAACTGTGTTTATGGCAGACATGTTCAAGACATATTATACCTTTATTAATAGGTTAGAACAGTCTTTTTTCAGGCTCACTCACTTATGTTATATGACAGTGCCTGCAGGGATATTATTCCAGACATATGTTACTTTTCTTAATGGGTTACTACACTCTTTTTCTGCCTCTCTGACGTTTTTATCTGACAGTACATGCAGAGGACTTATTCAGGCAATTCTATGGCTGTTTTATTGGACTACAACACTCTCGTTCATGCTCCCTCCCATATTTTACATAACAATACATGCAGAATAATCACTAACCTGCCTGTTGGCACAGCCTTAGCAGCCTATCAGCATAGGCTTGCTGATTCGCAGCACGGTCACCTGCAGCTGTAAAGTAAATGAAGGGATATTGAGACATACCTATCTGTTATACATACTCCGTTATCAATTCTTACATACTGCATTCCATGGCTACATACTCAGTTGTGGGGCATTCTGCATCCCACGGGCCTCCTGTATCCACTAGTTCAGGCGGTCCTGCTTTCATCTCTTCAGGTCTCCATGGTGGTGACGGACCTGCTCACCAGTCCGAGGAATGCCTGTGGCACTGGTGAGGTCACGAGCTAACCAGTTCTAAGCCTCTGCCTTGTACTCCATCCCTTGGAACTGGCCCTGCAGGAGTCTTGTCTCATGACGGTGGACAAGGAGCCAAACCACGTATTTGGACTCCTCGATGCCCCAACGTTGCGCTCGGAAGCGTGAACCCTCTCCTGCACCTGCCATTCTGACTGCAAATGTGAGCTACAATCAGTTATGGCGAGTATTCCCGCCTATGGGGCTTAAATATGCCCCATTTCCTGCACTTTTTTGTGATTGGCCATTTTGTAAAATTCTCGGCTAATTGCAGACCTGCTTAGTAATGGTTAAACTACCATTCGTAAGTTTATGAATGTTAATACTGGCTGCTTCTCCTATGTTGTCATGACTTAGTGGTTCTGTACTTTGATTATGATGCAAAGGGTCCTGGGTTCAAACCTTGTCATTCTTCTATTTTAATACTGTCTAGACAGGCTAGGGTGTGTGGCTGCGTTTAAGCAACTTAGCTCTACGTTGCTCCCCGATGCCCTATGGTGCCCTGGTTGGCGCAGCGAGCACGTCCGCACAAACATATTGTGCTGGGTAAAGCGCTTTTCAACTTTGGGCAACTCTATTGCACTGGGTAAAACACTATTACACTATGGGCAACTCTGTTTAGCTGGGTGAAGCGATATTAAACTATAGGCAACTCTGTTTAGCTGGGTAAAGCGCTATTAAACTATGGGCACCTTTGTTTAGATGGGTAAAACGTTGCTTAACAGCAGGCTATTATATATCTGGGTCCTTTAACAATATATATTTTGTTCACTGATACATTGGCCATGTCACTGCTTTTAATAAAATTTTAATCATATATGTCTGGTATTATTTCAAATACTGATTTAAAACATAAATAAGAAGGGGAGTGGTGGGACTTGAACCGTGAATGTTTTCTTTTTGTGCATACGCCCTACCATTACCCTATTGCTATGTGGATTAGTTTGCATAAGTAGTTCTTATATACTCTTCAATGTCACAGTTGCTAACTGTGGTTAAGCAATGGGCACACCCGCGCAAACAAGCGCAAATACGGGCAGCTATATCGTGGATCTAATAAAAATAAAATTAATATTTTATGTTTTTTAACTGTGATGGTGGTTTACAGTGTCAGGGAGTGTGGTGTTAGGTGGAAGTACATTTGAGTGAACTCGCTCTTGTCTGTTGACATTATGCTTTTTAAAACCTTGCAGGGGCATGGACTTTTAGACTGCTCGGCAGTCTGACATGCCCCCTGCTTGCCTACTCAGTCTGTGTAAGAGTTACGGATGAGTCAGCATGCCCTCATGAATATTCATGGCACGCTGACATCATACCGTTCAAATGCAGCCTCCGAGTAAGACATATTAAGTCTTACACGGAGGTTTCGTGAATCTGGGGGTAGATCTTATCCCATACCATTCAGAGTTGTAATTAAATGTCTTATGTAACTTGTTTATAGAAGCTTTATATTCGTTTATATTGTAGTTCTACCATGATTTTTACTATTTGTTGGAATAAAGGGACATATTTATAAGCAGACCTACTCTAACTGCCTCAAATGGCATAGGTAGTTATAAATTCAGCTATGAACATCTAACATCTTAATGGGGATAGCCCAACTTGGCCACTAGATCATAATGGCTACTATATGAAGTCATGTCATTTTTAAAAAGTTAGTGCAGTGTGCTTCATTTAGTATTGGTTTGTATATTATTTGAGTGACTTCATTGCACAACTTGTCTTGAATTACTATTTATTTTAACTTCTATCAATTATGTGATTATTAAGTTAGATACTTTTGATTCATTTTAAGTTCTTTGATTCTTTGTCATGGAGAATGATTTTTTTTAAATGAGTATACAATTAACAATTTGCTGAAGCTTAAGTATCTTATATGTATGTATGTATGTATGTATGTATCTATCTATCTATCTATACACACACATACACACATAATGCTATGGTAAATAATAGCTTCCTGCAACACAGTTCAGCATAGTAGAATTGTCTCCTTTATTGTAAGAGAACACATGTACATGGGAGACTAAGCAATCAAGGTCTTGTCTCCCTGAACAGGGCAACTGTAATCATTCTTATACTGTAAAAGCTACTGAGAAAATATTTTGTTATCTATCAAACTGTAGCCACTGACCAAGTAAAACTAAACATTTCTTTATCGTTTTGCTTACAAAGAATCTGCATGCCCCTAGTCTGTGCCTTTCCTTAATAGGCACAAATTCCATTTTTCCAAGGTAGCATATTCATATTGGCACTTTAAAAACTAGAAAGACAGTGAAAGAAAATTTAAGACAGGCCTAACATGTCAGGATACATTATGAAAGAACATGGATTCTACTTCTAGAGAAAGAATAATGTATAAAAGACCAAACATTTTCCCTTTTTACACTTCTTCCTTCTTGGTCCCCCATTTGATGCTGTGAAGCATCACTGAAGTCAAATATCTCTCAATGACTGGACTATAACAGCAAGTTTTCAACTATATGGGCACTTTTTTATATGCAGTCAAACATTCTTCATATGCAGTTTATTTCTGAACTTGGCATGCATAATGCGTATACAACATTTAGCAAAAATGGTTTTATGAGTAATAAACATGTCTATGTTTGGATGGAATAAAATGTTTAAATATCTCTCAAGTTCAGTCTTCTCTTTTTCAAATAAATTTCATGCATTTATGCAAAATTCCTTAACACGCCTTCATCACTATCCTCTTTTTCATCGTGATATTCTTCAGTTATGGTCATTGGCACTCTCATTTCTAATTTTAATATGCACATTTTGTAATTTAATGTTTTCTCTAGACTCAAAAAGTTTCACAATCAACATTTTGCACATAAACACAATAATACCTAAACATGATGATTGCAATAATCATGAATCATTTTAAAATACTTCCTCCCTAACCAGAAAATGTTAGTCAACCATACCTATTGAGAGCTGTGAGCTTCTTTAGCATGAGAAACTCCACAACTTTTTGTAATAATTTCTAAGTGACTACAAATAGCATGCTCATTAACTGGTATGAACAAAAAGCACTCCTTATTGATGAGCACACATACACCTCCCTTAGAAACAAGAGTATAATTGAGTGCCACATAGTTCTGCAGCACTACACCCTGCATAGCAGGTATTTTGTTGGCAGCTTTACAGAGGTTAAGCTTGTGGGCTTTAGTTCCTGTGATGCAGAATTTGAGTCCTTTATCCTTCATTTGCCTCCTATGTGACCTTGATAAAGTTATTTAACCAGTCATTGTTCTCGGATTGCTCCTGATAAAGGACTTTTTGTCCAGTGGGCCCACCTCATTAATAATACTAATATTATAGTCATTATTATTATCATTATTATTTCAATAGCAATCTGATTTACTGATTCAAAGTTGCATTACTCAGTACTTCTAATAGTTCAGACAGATTTTTAAATTCCCAAATTGACTACTCCTGAGATGACACCATCATTCTTTTCCATGCGTGACAGTCCTTTGAAGGCAGACTTTTCTATATTATGATGATAAACCCAGACAGCATCTATCCAACAGGATTGTCAATGTCCTTTGTCTCCCTCTTTCAGTGAACATTGCAAATATTCTCTCTGGATAGAGTCTGTCTGTGTTGAATGGTTGGAATTACATGACCCATGTAATAACATCCTGACCATTCTGCTGGTAAAAAGGGGTAAGCTTGGTTCCCACATATATAATAAAAGTCAAGCACATGACTATAGTCTGTCATTCAGCCTGTGTAATATAGTGATGAGATAATATTATTGCTACCTACCCAACAATAAATGTTCCATTTTTAAAGTAACAAATAAGTCCTTTCAGTCACAGATAAGTGGAGTGGAAACAGCTTAAAGGAGGTGACGTTATTCCAAGAACGTTGTTTATTATTTTTGTTTTTAGTTACTAGAATTGTTCCCAATGCTGCTGCTACTTCTGCCTCTGTCGCTGGTACTGGAAATAATAGAATACCCACATGATCTACAATTGGTATATGAGCACACACCCGACAGTTACTGACATTCATTGTTGTGGCATAAGTATACAATGTAGCAGAAAAAGTATTAAACTTAGTATGCCAGGCTGGTGATTTAAGGTCACTGTTAACTGAATGCTTATCTCTCATAAAAATAGTTCAGTACTTACAGTTCTGATGGCTTATGAGGAAAGGAAGAAACACAATAGAAAAATGATGAATACTAATACTGATGTTCCAACAATAAGTCCATGCAAACATCAAGCAGGCTGTGGCTAGAGAGGATTCTCAAAAATTTGCAAAACATGGTGGTACATTCTTTTTTTATACTTTATATGGTATCAATTTCCACAATGAGTTCTGAGCTGGTGGAAATTCTATGAATGGCACTTGGTCACCTGACTCATTTCCTGAATTCAGAGCTGATTCCTATTCATTGTCCATTGTAGATGGCATTACTGGATCACTAGGCCTCACTTCCAGCCATACCAGTCTCCCTGGATTTTCATCTGATATAGGATGTGATTGGTTTATCATCAGTAATTGGTGGGATGATGTTGGCATCTTGCTGATATCCATCACTACAGAGGGCCTTCTTGATGTATGATAAATTAATCCAAGTAGATGATCCTTGACATTGAATAGCTTTAGCTGCCATAAGAAGAACCAGGAAAGGTCCTTTCCATCTTGGCTGTAGTGTGTGTCATCTGGAGAAGGATTTGATGAACATGAAATGTCCTGATGCATGGCATGGCAGGAAGTGCAATCAGGCTGTTGTTGAGCAGCAATAATCTGGAAATGAATAAACTGTAGAACAGAAACAAGAGAAATGTAATAAAAAATACATTCATCAATATCTTCTAACTCCAAATTACTGGGCAGGGGTGTTGCTGGCATTCTCATGGGTCTTCCCCATAAGAATTTCATAGGGAAAGTATAGAGGTACTGAGTGCACTGCAAATTCTAAATAAAACTAGAAGAAATGCTTCTGGCCACTTAAGAACAAGTCTCCTCTTACTTTTGCAGTTCTAGTTTTTAAAGTCTGATTCATTCTCTCAACAATTTCTGAGGCTTGGGATTTGTGTAGGCAATGGTATTGCAAGCTTTTCTTCATGATTTTACATACTTGTTATAATACCTGACCTGTAAAATTAGTGCCTCTAACAGACTGATTTCAGCAAGAAACAGCAAATGTGAGTATGATTTCCTGCAGCAGAGTCTTAATAACCATGGTCACTTCATTCCTATCACAGGGTTAAGCTTCAACCCATGCAGAAAAAAAATATTAAAACTTGACTTTTTGACATTGTGGTAATTTAATGAAACTCCACTGTACATATAAAAAAAAGTCCCCACAGCTTTTTCACAGACTGTGTAGAGACAGGAACACCTTTTGACACTTTATTATACTCTACACATAAAGTACATGTTTTTATAAAATGCTGAATGACTTAAAAAATGTAAGGGGCATGCTGATTAGTCAAATTTGTCTTAATGCATTTTTTCCAAGCGAGAGGCTAAGTGATAATCCTGAATCAAATGAACTAGAAAAGTACATGAAGCTACTAGCCTCACCTATGGATGGCACCACAGTGATTCTGGGGACTGGCAACAGCAATCACTTGTCCAGTTTACTTTTATGAACTCATCATCTTTTGAAAAGTCATTAGTTTCTGTAAAGAAACAGGTGCATTAGTTTATTG
This sequence comes from Protopterus annectens, assembly GCF_019279795.1. Taxonomy (NCBI): domain Eukaryota; kingdom Metazoa; phylum Chordata; order Ceratodontiformes; family Protopteridae; genus Protopterus; species Protopterus annectens. Next base: position 1,806,800,363 of record NC_056731.1, read on the forward strand.
TACTTGCTACAAATATGAAGCCTGAAAAGGATAGGGCAATGCAGGATGTTTGGCAACCATGCCTGCAAAAGCATTTCTTTCTGAAATTAAAATTAGCATTCTTATGAGTGGTACACTTGACAACAGCCATTTCCCTAGGTAACAAAAGTACATTTAACAGCTCTTTAACAAAATCAGAATTTTTAATAAGAGTTCCTGCTGATGTCATTTACCCTTTTTCTCTCTAGAGTGTTTCAAAATCATGAACTACCCTAAGCATAATATGAAGATGTAAAAAATTGTTACCATTTTGACCATTGCTAATTTACCTACAAGTTCAGCTATATTTGTGCAGATGCATTTCTATTTAATTGTCTAGCCAATAGTACTTGGTTTGCTGTACCCACAGAAACTGCTGCTACTAACGGACCATCTTTTCTTCTAATGCAGGATCAATTGGCAAGTAAAATCAACTTAAGAATTTAGTAGTAGTACATCTTTTACATCTGATCTAGGAGGATGCACATGGTTAACTACAAAAACACAGTCATGTTTTATTTTCTTCTAACACAGGCTCCATCAACAAGTAAAGGCACCTCAGAATTTAATAGTAGGGCATCTTTTAAATCTGACCTAGGAGGATGCACATGGTTAACTACAAAAACACTATTGTGGGGTTTACCTTCATCTGCTGTAGAAATTAAAGAAACAGGTTTAAGAGGTGGACATCTAATGACCTGCAAAGGAGGGGGTGTTATGTAAAGACAATTCATATTTAGACAATCTTGAAGCACACAGATATTTTGTTTTAGTTCTTAGCAACAATGCTTCTACAGAATAAAGACCTGCCACCAAAGTCTCATGCCAGAGAGTAAAGGCAGCCACCATTTCTATATACAGATTGTCGAGCCATCGCCCTAAGGCAGTGGGAGAGGGCTGCAACTACAGGATTGATAACTGAACTGAAATAAACAACATATTTAAAACCATAATTTCTACATTGTGGTAATAATCCTAATGCCACTTTGTTCCTTTCACAATTGAATCTTTTTAAACAATCAGGTAACCCAAGAGCAGGAGGGTTTGAAAGCAAAGTTTTAACTGAACAAAAGCTTGTTATGATATCCCTGCCAGGGTAAGGACTAAGGGTATCTTTCTCTAATAATTCTAACAAAGGATGTTTACTTTTGCATAGATTGAAATCCATTGTCGGCAATAACCTGTCAGTCCTAGAAAATGCTGCAACTATTTTAACATTGCAGGGCATGGTGCAGCATGAATAGCAATAAAGCATGAGGGTAAAATTTACCGTGAACCTTCTGACATAAAATGTCCTAAATATTGGACATGTGGTTTCCTAACTGCAATTTTGCCTTATTAACTTTGAATCCCAGTTCTGCTAGCTTTGTAAAAAGAAAAAATAGTATATTATTGACAGCTAGAGTAAGAATCAGATGTTAAAAGCAAACCATACACATATTGTATTCTGATAGATCTACAGGGAAATTTAATTTTATCTAGTTGTTTCTTCACATCTCTAGAGAAAAAGGCAGGTGATTCTACATATCCTTGCGGCAACCTTGTCTATGCATATTGCTGTCCTTTGTATGTAAAGGCAAACAAATGTTGACTGCCTGAGAGAATGTGAATAGAAAATAAGCAGAGTAAATATCTATAATTGAAAAGGTTGTAGCTGTCAGAGGAATAGAGTTAGTATAGTAGCTGGGATAGGTAGTACAAGAAAAGCTAGCACTACTATCACAATAATTGCTCTTAAATCTTATACAAACATATAGGTATCATTGCTTGTTTATTAACTGGTTAAATAGGTATAGTACATGGGATACTAGTCAGAACTATTATTCTTTGTTGGAGTAATGCAGAAATGACAGGTACAGTTCCTTTCTCTGTTCTATTTATAAAGGGTACTGAACAACCATTGGTTAAGACTGATAAGGCTTTATAATACATCTGATTCTCCATGGTATATGAGCTCTACCTCGTTGTCATGGATAGCCTACAACTGTGGAGGAACAGCTAAAAATCCCTCTAAATCATCTACATTGCAGGTCTGTTCCAGTCTAAGGACTGCAAGCTATATGTCTTTGTCTGCAGAAATATCAGCTGAATAAAGAACCAGGAGAAAGGTTCAGTCAGAATATCTAGGAAAAACTCCATCCGGTGTGCATAATACAGTAAATCATAATTTAGACAACAAATCTCTACCTAAAAAAATGAAAAGGGGCAGAATTTCCTACAATAAAATCGTGCTTCTCTTTCAATAGTCCTATTTGAATTGGTACAGATTTTGTTTCAGGAAAATCCAAAGGAATAATAGAGACCCCCCACACCCTGAACAGATTTCAAAGAGCTCGGAAGGCTTTTTGCATTTGATGAAGTTATTATAGATCGAGTTGTTACTGTGTTGATTAGAAAAGGAAGAGTTGAGCTACTCACTGTAATATTAACAAAGTGACCCCCCTGGTCCACTAGTACAAAATAAATAGCTATGTTTCCTGTTTGTGGCTGACCTATTGGTCTTGCTGCCAGGTTGGTCACTGCCAAACTGTGCTCCAAGTAGGAGGTGTCTTTCTACATGCTGTGAGGCTTGCACTTTGAGCTGATTGGCAGTCTGAAAAGAAGGATTTATTAGTTGAACAAAAGGGCACTTGTTAAGCAAATATCCACTCTGACTACAACTAAAATAAGGACTAGTATCTAGCCCACACTATTGGGTCTGAGGTGAAGTTGAGGGGTACAAGTTTTGCTGGTATTCCCCTGGGGCTCATTGCAGAAAGAATCTAAATCTGCCCCACCCCTTCTCTGTGAATCAGTATTAAACTGTTGGAGTTGATTAGCCACTAATTTCTTTGGTTCATTTTCCTCTTTATGTTGTCTGCCACATATTTAACTTGATTAAGTTTCACAAGTGGGTGGCCACTGTGGTGCAGCAGTTAGCATTGCCACCTCACAGCAAGAGGTTCTCCGGTTCAATCCTCAGCTGGGGTGCCTTCTGTGTGGAGTCTGCATGTCCTCCCTGTGGTAGTGTGGGTTTCCTCCGGGTTCTCCGGTTTCTTCCCACATCCCAAAGACATGCTGTAGGTGGACTAGACACTGTAAATTGGCCCTAGGTGTGAGTGTGTGTGGGCCTTCTGTGGAAGGTTGGGCACCAGTCTGGCAATGTGACACCATAAAACTCCACTGTCAATCATGAGTGGACAGGTGATCCGCTGTGGTGACCCCTAACCGGGAAAAGCCAGAAGGAGAAGAACAGTTTCACGAGTACATAAACTTGGCCAGTTTAGACAAACCTTTTTTATCTGATATTGTCTAGAGGGTAATAAGCCCTCTGCAAGTGCTGCTAATAGCCCACTGGCTGTTGATCCTTCAGTAGGTTCTAGATGTCCTGAAAAAGCCTCAAACGCATGTTGTAAGTATGCATTAATATATCAATTTTCCTTCTGTTTAATAGCTTTAATTTATTCCCAGTTGGGTGCTAGTGGGAATTCTGTAGTTATTGCCTTTAATAAATTATGTTGTACAGTTTGAAATCCCTCAACCATGTGTTTTGGAATATTGTCACTTTTAGCTGACTTTCCCCACATTTTTCAAGAAATATCTTGAGTAGTTGAAGCTTATAAAGTTACCTAGCACATTTGGCTGAATGTGTTTGAATGGGAGGGAGAGAATTTAAAATGGGTTGAACATCTACTACAATCCATGGACAAACTACTCTTACAGTAAGATCAGCATCACTGTCCTGGGCTGCTGCAGGCTTAGGTACTTCCCTCAAATGATGGAATTGAGTGTTAGATGGTATGGTGGTAACAGGAGTATTGTCATCAGAGGATGAATTAAAAGATGATGTATCCTTCGAGATTTGCTTGGGAGGTGCTTTTCACCTGTATTCTTTTCTGTCATTAATTACTAGAAATTGTGTAATCAACTTTTTGAATTTCTTCAGAGTACTTGTCTTGTTAGAGAGGGAGCTTTTAATTTATCTGTATGTTTTGTCCCAGAGACGTGTTTGTGTTTTGGATAGAACTGTCTCCTTTTGTTTGCTGTTCTCATTAACATGTGATCGGAATTTGGAACAGTATATTGCCACCTCTGCTGCCAGAATCTAATGTTATAAGCAGGACATTTAGGGTGGTTTGAAATACTGGAAGTGACTTGGGAAGGAACAGGAGAAAGAGTTTAGGGTTATTTTTGAGCCATTCTCTGGCTGCTTGTTGTCCTGGAGAGGGAGGGCTATCTGCTTCATAAGAAGTGGAGTGGTCATGTGGGGAGGGGGAGCTGAAGGAACCTGGGGCCAGTCATCATCAAAAGAATCAGGTTGAGTTCTCTTTAATTTTTCTAATTTTTTAAAAGGGTAAAGTCCACAGGTAAACAACAATTTATCTCCCACTCATATCTGTAATATATTGACTGCATTAACTGCCTGCAGCTGAGATTTTAATCTAGAAGAATTATATTTTAAACTTCAAACTACAGATTCCTTTTTGTTATTTTAACTTTCTTCTTGATAGTCATTAAAAGATGACCAACAAGAGGCAGGTATTTTCTTTCCTTTTTGTTTAAGTTTTTTTCTGAGCTTTTCTAAAATGCCCTTATCAAACGTTTCACCCTCAGGGAACTATAGTGCATTACCATTTTTGTGAATTCAGACCATTTCACCAAATAATTATAACTGCCTCATACATACTGACTAAATGTATGTCTAGCTGGAGTCCCAAATTCTCTTTTTTTAATATCCCCACACTTGCACCAATTGGAAATTACCCATTCAGATATGATTAATTCTCATACAATATAATGAAACACACTCTCATGCAGGTATATAATAAAACCCGCTCTCATACATATATATTGAAACTCACTCATACAAATGTGTAATGTAATCCACTTCATAAAATGTATATTTTAACCCGTTCTTATACAAATGTATAATTTAACCCTCTCTCATAAAAGGACCCAGTCTCATAAATTAATTACTAATTAACTGAAATGTCATGTAAGAAAACTTAACTATAGAAATGTCAAACTCTGCTGAAGGTGGGCAAATGCAGCAGTGAGTTGTCACACCAGAAATACACCTGACAGAAAACATGTAATTATGGACCCAAAATATGATTTCTGCTGCTGCACCTCACAGATGGCTCAGAATCTGAGACTTGAAGGCACCAAACTGTTACAGTTAAAATAACTTCATGCAACACAGTTCAGAACAGTAAAATGATCTCCTTTATCGTAAGAGAACACATGTATGTGAGAGACTAAGCAATCAAGGACTTATCTCCCCAAACAAAGCAACTGTAATCATTTATTTTGCTGTAAAAACTTTATAGCAAATACTTTATCTATTAGACTATAGCAACTGACTAGTTAAAACTAAAACCTCTGTATTGTTCGGCTTACTAGGAATGTGTAGACCCCTTATCTGTGCCATTCCTTATTAGGCACAAGGGCTGATCTTTCGAGATGGCACTTTAAAAAATACCAAAACACTGGAAGAAAATTCAAGACAAGCCTAAGATATCAGGCTCCATCTTGAAACAACATGGATTCCAATTTTTGAGGAAGTATATTGTATAAAACAGTAAAGATTTTCCCTCTTTACACTTATTCATTCCCAGTAACATATGATACTACTGGAGACATATTTCTTGCGTTAAAAGTAGGACTACTTGTTTACTGTTATTGATAGTAAATCTAGACTTACTGAGAATGACTGTACTTGTACTATTTGCACAGCTTGTAAAACTGTTGTGACATATATTAATAACTATGCTGATGAAATGAGTAATATTAGGCAAAGTGCAAATAGAACACATTTAGGAAATGAAATGTCCTATGCCAGTAAAGAATACTCAATTCCTTTTAAACATGACACTACAGGCTACATCTTTGGAATACAAAATATAAATGTAGAACAATATGACGATTCAGAGCATGTATGGAAAAAAAAAGAAAAAAGGAAGAATTTCACAACAAATAACTAGGAAGAAAAAGAAATTGAACAATGCCTATAATGCTAAGACAAAATGTGCTAAAGAAAAGGGCACCCCTTTGATACATAATATCCAGATTATAGAGAATGAGAACTTTGTTGAATCACCCGTGATCCAGTCTACAGAAAATTATATGTAGATGTATCTACATGTCTCCAGAGACGTTTGAAAAAATGAGAGAAGGGACAAGTTAAAATTAAGAAATCAAACTTGAAGTTGGAAGGATTTAGAACCATTACTGCTAGAGAAAAAGAGGAAGAAAACAGAAGTTGATAACATGGCTCAGGTTGTTGAAGTACAATGACAGCTACATGACACTTCTATGCTTGCATGTGAAATACATGGTGAAACAGTGAGATTAATAAGAATGATGGAGAAGAAGATTGTTCTCTTTTAGGGATTGAAAGTGTTAAATTACTGAATTAGTACTGGGAGACTCTTCAAATCAGGTCAATATGCTGGTAACTGGAGAGTCAATTATTAAATGAATTGAAACTCAGACCTGCATAGAGTATCATGAACATTGAATAGTGCCATGTCTACCTAGAGAAAAATATAGGACGCGAGTCATACCTTTGGATACTGAAATGTTGATGACATAGATTGTGCAGGTATTAGGACCCACTGTTTCAGAAATTAGATGTAGAAAGTGCACCCAGGGCAGTATGAATGAAAAGATTTTTGAGTAAATATCTACATGAAAGAAAATTACAAAAAAGTGGGTATGTATAAAACATCTGAGTTTAATTTTTTTCTGGTTCTTAATGGGAACATTTGCAAAAAATGTTGTTCTTTATTTTATTTATTTATTTGTTTGTTTGTTTATCATCCAACAAATTACTAGTCCAAACCCTCAAAAGCAACAACTCATCTGGATAGTCTCTATAGCCAACTCTGTTGGCAAAATATGGAACTCACTTCCTGCTGAGCTTACTTCAGAACCCATACTAACCCAATTCAAAAAAAATCTAAAACAGTAGTTTAAAAGGCAATGGTTATGTCCTTGCTCTAATCCTGACTAACTCTGGCAATATAAACATGTGCTAATGAGGTCTTTTGGCCACCCCTACATTGCTTCCTAATTGTTACTCTATAACAAATTAGATTTATATATGACAGAATTAATTACTTTTATCCTATGTATTGTATCTATAACAGTTGGGCAGCCATGGTGGTGCAGCGGTTAGCGTTGTCACCTCACAGCAAGAGGTTTTCCGATTCGATCCTCTGCGGGGGTGCCTTCAGTGCAGAGTCTGCATGTCCTCCCTGTGGTCACATTTGTTTCCTCCAGGAACTCTGATTTCCTCCCAAAGACATGCTGTAGGTGGATTGGACACTCTAAATTGGTCCTAAGTGTGAGTGAATGCATGTGTGTGCCTTCTGTGGAAGGCTGGGTGCTGGGCTGGTGATCTGCTGTAGCAACCCCTAACCAGGAAAAGTCAGAAGAAGAATTATATCTATAACAGTGCTTTAACTTGTTTAATGTGACAGTTTTTCTGTATGTATGGATGGAACTTTTCTTCCCGGGCCTCCGCTGAAAATGGGCAAGTATCCAGTAGGGCTATCCTGGTCAACAAATGTAAAATAAATAAATAAATAAAAATTATTTTGAAAATGTTCTCAGATCACATAAGATTGATGTTATTATTACTGAAATAAAGTTAAAGAACAATGACTGGTAATCGATTATATCAGTGTGTAAGTATTTTTTTTTTTTACTATAACAGACATGCAACGATTTAGGTAAAAGTGAAGGAAAGACTGTTATGAGACCTGTGTTTATTAAATCTTTGATGATAACACCAATAAAGCAAATTGTGTAATTCTGACAACAAGCAAAACCTGGACCAGATAAAAATTATTGGAGTATATGATAATAATTTGACCACTGACATACTCTTAAGGATTTTGCAGAAAGACCAAGCAAAAGGACCAGAGAAAGGCAGGAATTATGCTTGTGATCATTTAGAAAGCATTTGACTGTCTCATTTGATTTTATGACAGAGGTCTTAACAGAGGCCATTGGACATGGTAGCTGGTTGAAGGTAGTGAAAGTCCTTTATTGGGCCCAACAGCTGTGACAATATAAAAATGGTGGACTTATAAAGAAAATAGTATTCAAAAGAGGTACCCATCAGGGTTGTCCTTTATCACCAAGGTTATTTTCAAAGGTCATTAAATGTTAGGTGCATAGAGTAAGTGAGAGTTGAGCAATGCAAAATTATGTTAGAAAAGGAGTGACATTTATCTGTTTGTAGATGATTGCATGATCTTGTTTGAGGGTGTTACTCTGCAAAGTTTGTGAATATTGGAGATGTTTGGTAATATTTTAGTGCATGAGGGCTTCACTGCCACTTCTAAAGTTCTGTAGTGATTAGAATCAAAAATAAAATGACAGAGATACATGTTGGTACCTTGAAAAAAATGTGAGGGGGGGTACTTTTAGCAAAAGGTGTATACAAATGCTACCTAAGAGTACAGACAAGAACTTGGCAAATGTGAAGGATAGGAAAGGAAAAGATAGGGAAGTATTATATGCATGGATCGGTATGTGTACTACACTTGGGAGTTAAATAGAAATAACTTGCACAATTATTCTTCCACACATAGTTTACTTTTTGGTGGGATATGCAAATCAGACATATAAATAAAAAATATGTGAGATATCCAACTAGTTTTTGACAGATTTGTTTGAAAAAGCAAAAATGGAAGGATGGTGAAATATATTCAGTTCTCACTGGAAAGCTGAAGGATAGGACATGTCATATTTCAAGTGATATGTGACTAATATAAATATTGTGCAAAGGCGGACAGGCATAGAAAATGAAAACCTGGTATGGACAGCCTGGTAAAAGTTCGGGAAGTCCAAAAATGGAAACATAAGGACATACTTGGAGGATAGTTTCAATAAGATGATTAATAGGCTATGTTGTCATTTGCAGTTTACAGAAGAAAGGGACAGGGAACTACACTAAAATTACATTAAGGAGCTAGAGGGAAATTGGTAATTTAGGAAGGAAAGGGCATGAGAAAGGTGAGGGAAATAAGGAAAAATAGTTAAGTGAATAGATAGTTTTGTTTCCCAAAATGTACCTGTTTGTAGAGGTTTGTCCCTATTTTCAGGATTTATTTATCCCTTCACATGATGTACCTGTTTTTGGAGGTATGTCCCTATTTTGAGGCTTGATTTATCCCTTCACATGATGTACCTATTTTTAGAGGTATGTCCTTATTTTCAAGCTTGCAAAAAAAAAAAAAAAACAGGTAATGTCTGTGGTATCCTCGCAATCTCAAACAACCCACTAAACAAGTATAGTAGGTCCAAAAGCAAAACAGTGTAAGAAACTTCTCTGTGTGGAAGATTTTCAGTCCATATATCTCTAGTTATTCACTCTATATTAATCAGATCAGACAATAACAGTAGAAGTAGTGAACTTAAACTCGTCTTAAGTAAAAAAAAAAAAAAATATATATATATATATATATATATATATATATATATATATATATATATGTATAATATGAAATATTGTACAGAATTACTAAGTATTCAAAAGTAATCCAACAAGGCAGTCAGTCTGTTTCAGGTCGAAAATCCTTTATTAAGTACACAGACAAGCGATCCAAGTAAAACAAAATTAACAGAGAAATAGTTTCCTCACAAGCTTTCTAAATATATATATATATACTTTTTATCAGGTAAGGGAGTGGTTTATTGTGATATAAAACAAAGTGTTATTGGTACACTTGTTAAATTCACATCCCTTCCCCCTCAGTGTGACATTCGAGCTGGTCCTGCCCTACTTAGTAGCTGTCATAATAATATAACCCTTATGTACTTTAAATACAATTTATAATGATGTGGTACCTCTTATTTAACCAGATTATTAAGTCTGTGATATTATCCAAGACAATATACTACCTGGCTGGAAATATATCAACCTTAGTCCATTTGTCATTCAAAAAATATATATAAATATATACATACACACTTTGCCTGTAAAAAATCAATTGTAAAAATCATATTCTGTTTTCATAACATATTGTCATAACCTATATTTCCAGCCTTGTAGTATATTGTCTTCGATAATATCACAGACTTAATAATCTGGTTAAATAAAAGGTACCACATCATTATAAATTTTATTCAAAGTACATAAGGGTTATATTATTATGACAGCTACTAAGTAGGGCAGGACCAGCTCGAATGTCACACTGATAAAAGAAGCTTTTTGCATTACATACACTGGAAGCCAAATATAAACACAGAAGCCAACAGTCCTGAACAGGAATAAGCTGCATTCAATGAAGTTAAAAAGTTCTTTGTTGTACAAGAGTTAGCTTAGCAATTTTGTCCTACAAAGGACTTTATCAGAACTAGCTGTAGAATGATAATAAGATACTTTATATAACTTTAAAGATCACATGATTTGTAACAAGCCACATGAGATGAAGAACTTCTTAATAAAAGAAAATAGAATTAAACAAGAATTAATAAAGACTATGGGCCGGATTCACGAAGGCTTGCACGGAGTCTTACAGTCGAGTAAGACTCCATGCAGCCATTATGTCTGACGAGTGATTCAGGAACAGCCTGTAGGGGCGTGTAAGAGAGCTCCTAAAATGGCTCTTACACGGACAGGACTGGGATATGCAAATTACCCCAATTGCAGGTGAAAGGCATGCAAATGAGGTAGATTTGCAATTCAGGAAAGCCGAACCTGTCCGAGTAAGAGCAGTGTTATTTGCAGAAATGTACTCAGTTGACAACGGAGTACCATTCTGCAAATAGCAAAACGGAGCCATGACAGCTCCAAATAAAGGTTGTATCCAGTGCAGGAAGCATGCCAATAGCCAAATAGGCCAAATATATGGCCATTGGAAATGTTTCCTGATGCAATATGAAAATAAAAATATTTTTTTTTCGCCGATTTCTGATGTTTAAGCGTAGCGCAGCGCCGCACAAATGGGCTGCGCTCTAAAACCCAGGATACTAAAAATTAAAACCCACAAATGTGGATTTTATTGAAATTGTTAATGTACAATGCAAGGGAATGGCAGGCTGAAGACAACATGGCCACCGAGTAGAGGTTGCTAAGGGGGGAAGCTCAGGCTAAGACATGTAACCAAGCATCAGTAGGCAATCCTATGTAAATGAGTGTTAGGATAGTGAATCGCAAGTTTACATAGCAAATGAGCACAGTCAGTGGAGTGTAGGAGTATGATATGGGGAGTAACAGAGTAGAAGATAGGTGACATCATAAGGGGGTATGTATGAAAGAAGTGAAGCTCATTGGAGCAGAGTGGCATGTGTCAGCTGTCATTTATACATCATGGATTGCGGTGTGTCAATAGGTAGGCTACGGAAAGCCAAGAAATGGAAGGTGTATGCCGTGGATAACACCAAAGTTTCTTGCTGAATGGGTATGCGCGCGTGTGCGTGCGTGTAAACCCGAGTAAGACAGAGTGCATGCGTGTAAGCATGAGTGCACGTGTTTAAGCCGGAGTAAGCATGTATAAGGCTGTTTAAAGAGTTGTAAGTGCGTTTGCGCTGGTGTGCACGCATTTTAAACCGAATAAGCAAGTTTTAGTCCGTGTAAGCATGTGTGCATGTATGTTAGCTGCTGTGCACGTGTTTGCACTTGTGTGTGCGGCGCCCCACCCCCCCTGAGGAATCAGAAAGGAAAAAGGAAGCACAACAAATAGTAGGAAGCTACCATGGAGTACTAGCAGAGCTAGCAGGTGAAAACAATCAGAATCAGGCAATTACACAGGCAGTACACTAGCCCAGCCAAGCCTAGAAATTAAAACTATGCAAACAACAGTTCATTATGTTTCTCACAACAGACACTGCAGTAAGCTAATAGAAGTGAAAACTGAAAAAGCTTTACTGAGACAAAGAAATGTTATGGGCTGCCATTGCTGTTATAAGGCGACATATGCAACATGCTGAGGGTGGTGACAATGGAAATGCTGCTGGACAAGCCACAGTGACGAGACGGAGAAGAGTGTACAGGCCCAGGGTAACCTACAATGGCCTGCATGAGCTGGAGATAGTGGAGCTCTATAGAGTGGACAGAGACCTCCTGCAGTAAATTGTTGAGCTGTGCAGGCCACTCCTCACACACAGAACCAACAAAGGGGAACCCATCCCAGTGGAAACCAAGATAAGTTTTGGCCTAAGAATATTAGCAACAGGTACCTTCCAGAGACCAACTGGTGATATGATGGGGATATCACAGGCATCAGCATCCAGGGTACTACACCAGTTCCTGGATGCCATGTCAGCACATGTCGGTGATCACGTATATTTCCCCAATTCCAGTGAGGTATTGGCCAGCAATATACATTTCTTCCAGCAAATAGCGGAATACCCTGAGGTAGAGGGTACAATAGACTGCATGCACATACGCATCAAAGCACCAGCCGGAGAGCAGGGTAGGGTCTACTTCAACCGCAAGGGCTTCCCCTCCATCAACTGCCAGGTCATGTGTGATGCCCAGGGCATAATACTGTATGTGTGTGCAGGCTGCCCTGGAAGCTACCATGATTCCCATATCTGGCATCTGACGCAGCTGTTCACACATTTGCCAATGGGGACAACCCACATGGTCACCTAGTAGGGGATGCTGGCTATGCACTGGAGCCGTGGCTGATGACACCCATCAGAAACGCACACACACCTGAATAGGAATGCCATAATGAGGCACATGCACAAACACGTAATGTAACAGAGCATGTGTTTGGGCTGCTCAAGTCACAGTTCCGGTGCCTGGACACATCTGGTGGAGCCTTGCAGTACTCACTAACTACATGTACCCAAATTGTCATGGTATGTGCTATGCTACATAATATGATCCTGCGAAAACAGCTGCAGCAGGACCAGCATAGGCCTGGGCCAAACAGCCCCCCACCATTGCCAAGGCCATCACAGGCAGAGCGTGACTCGGAGGAGGAACAATCTGAGCCTGCCCCAGTAGGCAGAAGGAGGCATGCCCAGTATGCTTTGGCCTTGGCAAAGAGGCAACGCATAGCACATACACTGGCTCAGTAGGAACTCTGGAACTGATACCTCTCTCCGACTCACACATGTGTTAAGTAATATAAAGCAGTGCTAAACAGCATTTACCACCATGTAGTATATGCAAACAAAATCGCACACACCAACTAGCACAACTGTGGTCAATGTTCATTAATATTGGGCAACGTCCAACAATGTTGGTGAATATTGAGCAATGTCGGACAAGCCTGGTCTAAGTAGTGCATAGGTGAACAAAAGCCAACATGCTAATGTTTGCTTAATGGGCCCTTAAGCAGTCTGGTCTGCTCAGTATGAAAATATAAAGCAGTGACCGGGCTCGAACCCAGGATACTGTGCACTATAACCAAAGTACTGAACCATTAAACCATGACAGTATTGTAGTGGTCAGCTTGTATGAAGGAATGTTGATAAGTCTATGCAAAGTATTTCATGGAAACCCTGCAGGCACAGCATAATCCTTGTCGGGTTATGATACAAAGGTGAGTCCTGCAGTGAGAACAGAACCTGACTTCCAACACACACAGTATAAATATTAATATCGGTCATGTTCGCACACATCAACCAATGTAGTGGACCTCAGATAGCAACATACTGAAAGCTCACACTGGACATGCTCACACACTTGAATAAATGAGACAAATGCCAGGCAATAAAACACGGAATGGCAGAACTGGGCATGCTCACACACTTAGGCAATGTCTGAGTACAGCAGTGGGCCACGCATATCTGGCACTTGCATGTGTTAACCCAGGAACCTGTCACTATACAGCAATCTGCCCTGTGCATATAGTCATATGACAACAGACACATCTATAATATAGTGGAACCCTGTCATAATCAAATATGTTCTGCAGATACTGAAGTTGTTCATAGAAACTGGTAAAGCAAAGATGATAAAGACCTGCAAACAGTATCAGCAATAAACATTGTGCATCTTGAACATTAGCACAGGTTCAGAGGTCGATACTAGGCTATCTGCCCTAGGGCATGTACAAGCCTAGCCAGAGTGTGTTTGGCATTCGCAACCCTGTCAGATTACTACACTGTGTGTGTAAATAGTAGGTCATACAAGATAGCCCATATACATTTAGGCTAGTGTGCCTCTGTCTAGCAGGGACACAGAAGATATCCCAGGGGTAAACATACCATCACCCATACAGTCGTCAAGATGTCTCCAGTAGGTGGTCAGTGGGTGGCTCTGCCTATGTGAAACTGGGATTACATTCTGGAGTGAGTGGAGCCTCTGGGATAAGAATCTGTCCTACCACAATGTCCTATTAACATCTGTGCTGAGGTATATGTCCCTGGAGTGTGTAGCTCCAAGGGAGTCGGATATCCTGAGGTGGAGCATGTCCAGTAATTCTGTGTTGGGTATATCTGTAAACAACAGGCACACATCATATCTGAGTAGGTGGTAAGCGACTGAGTAGAGCTGGAGTTACTGCATCTGAACTATGCAGGGCATCTGTGTGAGTCCCTAGATCTGCTTGGTGAGGAACTTCCGTGGCCAGTACAGTTGCTGCAAGTGTCAGGTAAGGTACACCCCAAATGTGGCATTGTAACCAAGCATGGATGTGATGAGTATAGAGGCACGATGACCTCACTCAATCTAGATGTGAAACCATATGGGATAAGGTGGCCCACATAGAAGGTGTGTCCAACCACTTTGGCAACATGAATGTCAAAGGCAACAGTACGAACAAGTCATGTCCCCAAACCCCTAACAACTCCTACCATATGTAATGGAGTACTACCTATGTGGTAATGTGTGGGCATGTTGTTATTCCCAAAGGGGATGACTATGCAACTAATGGCATTTAGCTGTAGGCCATGGCTCAGGCACCAGTCATCCATCTCTGTGAGACCCCGTTTGAGTATGCATGTGGCAGCTGGAGAGTTGATCATGGCACCCATTTTGCAGTCAAGTGCAAACATGTTCAGCCATATTCCCCCTGTGGTAGCCTGTATGTCAGACAAATATATACTGAACAAGAGAGGTCCCAGGACCGAGCCGTGTGGGATGCCACGTGTAACTGGTGTATAGTCAGACTTGGCACCAGATAGCAGTGTGAGCCGTATTTGCCACTGTCTCAGGGTCTCTGAAGGATACCACCTTGCTTCGGTGACATGAGACGTTGGCTCATGAGAAGTTCACCAAGATTACCCATGATGGGTGTGTGGAGGGTATATGTATGTCCAGTGAGATACATGTATGTTCTGACCTTACCAATGAGGGGTATATCGCTGGTATGGAACATAGAGTCCCCATGTTGGTGATGATCAGGTCCAATATGTATTCCACCTTGTGGCTGTGCTGACTGGTTGTGCCATAGCATATGAGTCTACAAATTGTAGCGACTGTTGGGTGAGGATGTCAGGGCTTGAGTAGTATCCCCAGTCAATATTTGTGTATATGAAGACACACAATATAATGGTGTCTGTGGAGACCTTCATATTCTACATAGTTCGCACGAAAGCCGAGAGTGGTCCCTGAGTTTGGGAGTGTGTTCTATATCAGGCAACAAACTGAAAGGCAGTATTGCACAATGGTAGTTGTATATGTATGGTCTGTGATGCTTTGTGCAGTGCTACTAACCCGGAGGTGTGTGTATCTGTGATGTATATGGATACTCCCCCTAGTTGTGTTGTCTGTTCCAAGTCTTGTTGTCAGACAGCATGGTATGAAACATAACCTGGTAGTGCTGGTGTGCATAAGCGAGCCTGAACCAGGCATCTGTCAGTGCACAGATATCGCTATCCTCCATACTGAGGAGAGTCCTCAGAGGCCGCAATATGAGGTTAACATGACTGTTGTTGAGCAGCATTACCCTTAGTTTCATTTAACCTGTAATGTCTATGGAGGTGTGTTTGTCTTCTGAGCCCTGCTTAAAAAAGGCACTATGGTGGTAGCAAGAGCCTTAGCCAGCATTCCGAAGTCCATGGGTGACAGGTGCAAGCTGTCCATAGTGAAGCTACGTGGCATGTTGAGCATGTCACCATAGGCTGACAGACACTGTATCCCCTATGAATTAAACAAATTTGCTAGGCAACTGTTAAACATGATATGTGTGTTCGTATACTGTGACATCATACTTGGTGGGTGCACAATGCTAGACAAGATCAGGGTCATACTGGCCTGGGCTACATGATCAGAGTGTTCCTCCATGTATCATGTCATGTGGTCCAGGGAGTAACATCTGAGGTGATACACACCAGCATGGACAATGATTGTGCCAGTCCTGTACTTGCTTTGGAGTGACCTGACTGCCTGTGTTATGCGGCAGATCCTGGCACCCAACAGACAGCTCAAAGTAACTATTCCCTTGTTAGGGCTGGTGAGTGGTATGTCAGTGTGTCTGACAATAAGTGTCGCCTATTACAAGCCTATTAGGTGTGTTGTTTAGCCCGAAGGGCAGTGACTGTGTGGCACACTGACATTGTGAACTATGTGATATGTGGGTATTGTAGTGGGGTAGCAGGTGTGTGTGTGTCTGCTTTGAAGGTCCCGGCTGCATAGGTAGAGTACATTTACAGCATCCGAGTATGTCTATGTGTAATAATGTGGTTTGCGTGCTGTTGCTAGAGGATATGTGAGACTGATATGTGGTGTGTGTGGTTACCTTCACCACCTGATAGACTGTGCCATCATGGGTCGAGAGAGTTCATCACCCTGTACGTCTATATAGGTGCATCTCACACATATATCTGAGTTTGTCGGGAGGAGGAGAGGGTTGTCTGTGTACATGAGGCAGATGTGACATTGTGTCAATATCACAATATCCACCAGCTGGACTGAAGAGTACACATGAAACTGACCCCTAGACATGCCAGGATATTATCATGACATACTCTGTAGCCTGATCACAAAGGATCAGTAGGGTGTTAAGCGTGTAAAAGAGTATAACAGGGATTAATGCTCATGTTTGTTGGTGTTTTGTAAAGAGTAGCTGAGAAGGAGTCCAGACTGAATCATGACACCTCCTTCAGCTATGTCATAAATATCAATGTACACCCATATATGTCCTGAGTCAGGGCCAACTGTACCTGAGTGACAATGCTGACATCATGACAGACAGGCCCATATGTACATACCCATCTCCCACTGACAATAGTCCACATCATCATACCAGGAGATATCACATGTAGAATGGATGAGCAGATACCCCCCTGCCAAAAGCATGGCAGCAAGTGGAATATATTGATTCCCAATATGTGTCATGCACAAACTACAGAACAAACAGATCATGCACCTGAACAGTCAGCTGAGCCTCACCCCCTACACAGGATGTGGAACCATTGAATGTGTCACAGCTACATATGGCACTCCCCACAAGTGTTGGTGCACAACACCCCATGGGAAGTCAAGTCCAGTACGTCTATGAAGTCTGATCTGCAAGGTCATGGAGTCCATCATGGTTGCAGTCATAAACAGAGCTATTAGAAGCTGACATACACACAACCATACCAACCGTGGTATGTTCATGTGCGGATCATGGTTCCCAAACATGCTAGACTGCTTGCAAGGCAGCCACCCAGGACATACATCAATGAACACAGCTACACATGTGTCGCATAGACTTTGAATAGCCCTTTATCAACATCCCAGACACATGTAGTATCCACAAAACCAACAAGCTGTGCATAAATATGTGTTGACATATGACGGAATGTCAATGTGTCCACAGATAGATCACACAAGGTAAGGACTCTGAGGTCTTGTGCAAGCTGTTGACACCTGCTGACCCACATAGACCATTCCTGGAATGGCATAAAACAAAGTGTACACACATCACCATGTCCAGTCTGATGATGTCACCATCCTACAAATACAGCCGGAGAAGGGAAACCAGCCAGTAAAGGAAATAGCGTGCCGTGTTAATGCGTCTCTCACTCTCTCTCTCCCTCTCTCTCTCTCTAGTATCATAACATAGGTAGGGATTTCAATCCTGCAAACGGTGAGTGTGTGTGTGTGTGTGGGGGGGGGGGGTGTGTGTGTATGTGTGCAGTTTCCTTTGAGAGGTGTCCCCATTTTGGAGACTGGGAAAACTCACTAAAAGAGGTACATGCCTCTTTGGAAAGACTGATGATGTCACCATCCTACAAATACAGCCGGAGAAAGGAAACCAGCCAGTAAAGCAAATAGCACGCCATGTTAATGCGTCTCTCTCTAGTATCATCGCATAGTTAGGTAGGAGTTTGAATCTTGCAAACAGTGAGTTTGTGTGTGCGTGGGGGGGTATGTGTGCAGTTTTCTTTGAGAGGTGTCCACTTTTTGGAGACTGGGAAAACTCACTAAAAGAGGTACATTCCTCTTTGGAAAGACTGATGATGTCACCATCCTACAAATACAGCTGGAGAAGGGAAACCAGCCAGTAAAGCAAATAGCACGCTGTGTTAATGTGTCTATCTCTAGTATCATAACATAGTTAAGTAGGGGTTTGCATCCTGCAAACAGTAAGTGTGTGGGGGGTGTGTGCATGTGTGCAGTTTCCTTTGAGAGGTGCCCCCCTTTTGAAGACTGGGAAAAGTCACTAAAGGTACATGCCTCTTTGGAAAGACTGATGATGTCACCATCCTACAAATACAGCCGGAGAAAGGAAACCAGCCAGTAAAGCAAATAGTGCACCGTGTTAATGCGTCTCTCGCTCTAGTATCAAAACATAGTTAGGTTGGGGTTTGAATCATCCAAATACTGACTGTTGGTCAATGCGGTGTGGGTTTTGCTTTTACTATAGTATGACATAGTATGATTACAACAGTAAGTGCATTGCACACATCAGGTATCTGCGTGGCAAATATATATGTGTACATGTCCCCACAATCAGTACATGAGTGTGAAGCCTGCATACTACATGAATACATTTGTTTCCATTGACAGGTTGTGCTGCTGCTTCTCAGATCATAGGTCACATATGTATGTATGTAACAAGGCCGTCCACTGTCATGTTCTGTGGCACACACACCCATGACAGTTACTTAAGAGTAGTGTGAGTGAGGGTATATGCCTGGAGTATATGTCAGACATGGTCATACACAGCAAAGTCTGCCAAGAATGGACAGTCTTTATAGGTGTATGACTGCCTTGTGGATATGCATTCAGGCCTCTAATGTCTTATGTGATACACCTTGGGACTCCACAATACCTATGTATATGTGGATACCAAGGGACACATGACATAACATGGGTCTGTATGTACACAATGGTACCCAACATACATGTTGAGGGCTACCACCTGTGTGGTACTGACTGGATAGTATGTATAGTACATGAGGATGACTATGCCATAGTCGGCTTACTGCTGTACAGCATGTATCAGACAACATGTATCTGTCTGTACCTTATGTAGGATATGCGTCCCATCCAGGGAATGCATTGTAGGCCAATCCATGCATTTCCAGATTTGGATGGACACATTCCTAGTGTGTCTGCATGTACCTAAGGGGGCTATATGACAAACAGGTGTGGTCACAGTAATGGGTGGCGGTCATTACCACTGGTTAGCGTTATAGTGTAGCACCGGAATGATCAAATTGATACTGGGTTCCCTACTACTGTGTGTCATTTGTCAGGACATCATCCAATGATTGCTTATAGTCATGCTGTTGAGGTTGTGTATACTACCAGACTGCAAATAATTGACAGATATTAACGGTATCACCCACAGCATAGTGTCAACACATGTCACACATGTCATACACATGTCTACCCATGTTAGTACATAACTGTAGTAGAATGCATACTGGCCATTGAAAGATATTATGAGATGTTAACAATGTGTACGATAGGGTATGCCACATGTCCCTTGTGTCCACTATGCACGTACATCCAGACAGTGCGCACCCACCATGTTCACAGATGTACACTTGCTAATCTGTACTGCACACATCACACACGTGCTGTCCACTAACTAACACATGCTGGCAACACATTACACTTCAGCCAAGTGGCACATGGATGGATAATACATACTCAGACCTAACAGTGGTGTAAACAATGCTACATTGACAATCAGAGCTTTGATGCATAATGTCTGCTCAGATATACCTACAAGAATGTAGTTACACTTCCTTGTTGACAACTTGCTATTATTGCTACATTGCTATAGTGTCACCCTGTGCATCAGCACCATGTTAGCCTGTCCCTCTGTCAATAATGCAGATGACAGGAGGTGGCACAGGTATCATCATATGCACAGGGTGTTTTGTTGTTTGCCAGAGCCTGACATTGACCCATCCAATCGACATATGTGTGTGTGTGTGTGTGTGTGTGTGTGTGTGTGTGTGTGTGTGTGTGTGTGCGTGCGCGTGAGGGACAACAGTACAGCATGGGCCAATGTTGATGTAATGTGTGTGTGTATGTGTGAGCCCTAGTTGTTTGCTTAATGTGTTCGTGTTTGCATGCACACAGCTCCACCATGTGGTTGCCATATACAGTAGTTTGTGGGACAGCCACAGACTGTACCTGCTACCCTGTACAGATCACTGTCTCTGGCCACAGACACAGTACCTGTGCCTGGCAGGGGTGCTACAGACAGTATCGTGTACCAACCCTGACTGGGTACTGTCATCAGAGGCAGAGGTATGATGACTGGACCCATGTCCCTGCTGGGACTGGCCAGAGCAACGTGCACGTGGTCTACTGGGATTGTCAATGGACAGGCCAGCCCCAGCATTGCTGGGGCTGGTACTGCCATTACAGGAGAGGCTGTGAACTGTGGGCCGTCCGCGACCACTGCCAGCTGTTGCTGGCATGCGTCCGCGTCGACATCGCAACCATCCCGCATGGTCCTGGATCAAGGAAGACATGTTGTGGAGGGCATCTATTGTCTCCCTCCGATGTCTATCGACGACCTCAGTGTAAGTCTGGATGGCACCGGCAAGGTCATGGATGCTGTCATTGATAGCGGTGTAATGTGCCCTCTGCGCCCTAAGTCCCTGCATGGTGTACCGTTCCATACGTGCCTGAGCCTGCATTACAGCCTGGAACATACTGGTCATCGTAAGACCTTTGAGGGCACGCCTGCCAGGGACAATACGACCAGTGGTGCTCCCCCGAGAACCCCTGGACCACCGCCTATGTGGTACCATTCTGGGTCTACAGCTATGGCTGCTGTGAGGTGATGCAAGTGCCATGGGTACCACACTCTCCTGGTCAATGCCAACTGTATGCTGTCCCTCACCTATGGCCATTGGTGGTGAGGGATGTATTGACAGTATGAGTGTGCGCATAGATGGGGTTGAACACTGTATACTGTCGATTGGCGGACCAATGACAGACCCTGTCAAATCTCCCTGTGACAAAATACATGTGTCATCATCACCACTATTCGTGGCAGTGGCTTCAGGTCACCTGCTGGTTTCACCAACCCCTAACTCAGCACCTGTGAGAGGAAGACAGGAAACACACTTTACGGTCTGCACACGCACACATGGACACATGCACACATGAACACATGAACACATGCACACATGCACACATGCAAACATGCACACATACACACATGAAGACATGCACACTTGCACACATGAACACTTGAACACATGAACACATGAACACATGCACACATGCACACATGCACACAGGAACACATGCACACTCCTCACTACAGCAGATACACACACACAACAGCAATCCAAAACATACTCAATAGTGGTTGAAGGTGGGTGACAGTATCACAAGGCAAACAGTCACGTCACACGTGTCAGCATGCAGAATATGTGTTGATCAAGTCCATGCAGTGTGAGTGTAGACAGCCATAGTTAATGACAGTGTACATGGCTGTGGTGCATGTGTGTACATGTTCAGTGATTGCCTACACCCTTTAACACAATGTGTACAAGGACACGACATTTCTGTGCAAGTATTATAAGCTCTGCAATGTCCTGTGCACCATCACTCACAGGTATATATACCATGGCTGCATGTGTTATCTGTGTGTCACATGGATTTCCATGTCTGAATGCAGAGTCTGTGTCTGTAGCAGATAATTGTGGACACAGGTGTAGCACATGCATGCTATGTACACACACGGGATGAGTGGTGCATGTATACGTGATGGAATACCAATCCTGGACATGGCCATTGTACAGTGGTTATGGTGAGTGTGGGTCATATTCCAGATATGCCAGTGCCAGCCATGACATTGCATGGTACATAACTGCAACATTCAACATCACACATACCCAATGTGTGTCATGTGACCTATATACCCAATATCATTCCAGGACAAATATGTGTCACTTTGTACAGAATGCGACTGCTATGCATATTGTGTATAGTTGCATATGTTTGCACACACACAACATGCTATGCATAATGTGTATAGGTGCATATGTGTGCACACACACAACATGGAGGAAACCTACATATTCGAACAGTTTTTTGCATTTTTCTAGTTGCCATCCAATGTATCAGAAACGTGCAGTTATCAAAGGACAAATGGTTAGGGCAGCTCGCATGACCTCAGACATTTTTGATTTTGAATGTGAATGTGATTTGTTACAGAACATGTTCATCAATAGGGGCTATCCTGAATATTTTATTAGAGCTATCAGATCTGAAGTTGTACAGAAACGAAAGTTAGGACACTTTCTACCACTGTTACAAGTCAATTCAGGACCCCATTTAGAGCATGCAACATCCCCGACTAATATGGTCAATGATAGTGTGAATGATGTTAATATTGAAAACACATCATATCACGTTAGTTTTTTGCTAACCTATTCATTAGATCATAAGTATCTAAAAGATATGTTGTACAAGAATTGGTCAATTATCAGAAACAATGAACATTTATTGGTTGCCTTAGGGAATAAACCAAAGATTACATATAAGAGGGGTCCAAATTTGAAAAACATTCTTGAGAAAAAACATAATATTTGCATCACACATTCAAACATAAAAGGAATGTTTAAATGCGGTAGCTGCCAACAATGTAAGTTTATATTCACTGGACATACTTGTGTCATCAATGAAAAGAAGTATTTTCTTAATGTAAAATATAATTGTGATAGCAAGATGGTGGTTTACGCTGCATTATGCCAACAATGTAATGGATTTTACATAGGAAAAACGGAGAGAAAATTTAGGCAGAGAGTGTATGAACACATATATGCTATCAATAAAGGTGACCCCAATAATGCTCTAGCAAAGCATGTTTCTCAGCATCCATCTCATACATTTAAATTCATCATTCTTCAACAAAGAATTTTGAATATTAGAGGGGGTCCTTGGCAATTGAATTTAGAACTAGATGAGTTAAAATGGCAAATTTCGACAAACGCACAGTCATATCCTGGTTTAAACGAAACTATGTCAATTAAATGTATGTTAAAATTACTGTCATTAAATAGATAGATGTGTGAATATTGTTTCAAAACGTTTTTTTAAAAGGTTTTTTGAAAAAATTTTTGAAAATTTTCAAAAATTTTTAAAAATCTTTAAAAATTTTTAAACTTTTCCACATACACTAGTAATAATATTGGAATATTTATAAACATATTTGTATATCTATAATGTTTAGGATGGTTAGGGTTATAAATTAATATGTATATCATAAAGTGCATGGTTTAATTAATAATAAATATTCACTTATTGATGAATATTTAAACAAGTAATGCGTTTAAGCCTGGTTTGTGTGGTATTTTTGATTTCACGTTGATTTTAATTTATCAAGTATAATAATTCATATATTATAAGAACATATACATTCCATCGATAGCAGTTTGTTTCCGATTAGGGATGTATAATTCAATGTATTTATAATATTAAGCATATGAATTTATGAATTACTATATAAATGTATATGAATTGATGCAGTCATTTTCTGTTAAAGTGGTGAGGTTTCTAGACCTTTTTAAAGGTTACATATATTTTTAAAGGTTATATTTGGTCTGTATTTTAAGAAAATTTATAGTTACTGATCATCGCCCTTTTAATTAGTAATAATCAATTAAGTAATGAATGTATATAATCTGTTAGTAATGTAGTATTCACTGTTTGTCTGAAGAAGGCTTAGTAAGGACTAAGCCGAAAGCGCTTACAATAAACGGTGAACATTATCTTGGGTCTATTCTTATTGTTTCCAGTTCCGTTTGGTTTGTCTTTTTAACATGGAGGTGCAAAGCAATGACAGCTATGTGTAGTACTGTGGTCAGTGTAACTGTATGGGGTGTAGTACCATTAGCCATCATCATCATGCATCATGTGGTCACTCAAGGCCGCTAAAGTGTGCTAGACCACCGCCTAGCATGCTGTACCTGAACTGCAGTGCCGTGGCTAAGTTCACAATTACACAGCCACGTTGCACAAGGGTGTGTGAGGTGCCCAATAGTGTTATGTGTTGAAGAGTGTTGCACAGCCCCATGCTAGGCCCCTACCCCTCAGGTATATTATGTGTGGTGTGTGGATGACATGTGGGATACTGAAGTGTGACCTGGCAGCGGGTGTCCGGTTACACTATGTGTAGCATGTTGAGGTGTACTGCGTATGACAAACGTGTTATGTTGTGTACATGTATGTCAGCTATGCCTATCCAATGTGCAGTACAGTGTTGCCACATGTGTGCCTGGTGCTCTGTGCATTGCATGTGATTGAGGCAGCTACTGACTTTACTGAGATGTTTAACGTCTCACAGCAAACATGCACAGCATGCCTTATGTGTAGGTGCGTTATGCGTACATGGCCTACACCTCACCTATGACATGCACATTTCAATACCAATTTTAAAGTGTTAACACACTCACCAGCATGTATCATCTGCCCTGCTGTCACACCAGAGGGACCTACAAGAAAATGACACAGTTTGTAAGTGGCCACAACTGTGGCATTGCTACTGTGAGTGTGCTAAACTACAGTAGAACAACAGGCATAGGTGTATGGATACTATTCAAAATATCAGTATTGCACACAATAGACAGCACAACTGCTAAACACAGTACACATCTCACATATGCATAATCTAACAATACAGGTAACAGTAGTCTACACCTAGGGCATGTTACCTGCACGCTCCATGTCACCATGCTGGGTGGCTCTGGCATTCATGATGACACATGTGTGATGTTGTTGCTGCTGTAGGCCAGGAGCCACCACACTTAGGAGCAGTTCTTCCACTCTGGTGAGGGGGAATGTATGGCCACCCCACCACCTGTGGCAAGCTGTTGTCTATGGATATCAGACGCATGCCGCCGGACATGTCTAATTAAATCACTGCAATGATGGCGTACCTGTTTATATGTCTGGTTATGCATGCCTATGTCATTTACCCGATGAACAAGATCTTGCCACAGTGCAGTATGCTCATGCTGGTGCTGGCTGGCCCTGGAAAACAGCAGGGTATAGTGCTGAACCAGGCTGTGGTGGATTTCCTGTTACTCTGCGGCTGTGTAGGAGGGATTCCTTTGATGAGCCATAAGCCTGGAAGACAAGTAAACGATATGTGTGAGCAAGTCATGTGGCACACTTAACATTATACAGTACAGATATCAGTTAACTGCCATATATAGCATCTGTTCATCTGTCAGAGGATACACACATTCAATACCACATATCAGTGCTCAGCCCACAACTGGCTGATAGTGCCTGCCACACTCCATATATCAAACCAGTATACACCAGTACTTGGCACACTGTTTGGGATCCAATGCACAGCCTCGCCACGGGGTACATATCAAGCTAATGCATGAAGAAATATGTCATCCACTGCAATGAATGTGAAGTACAGTTACAGTATAACCAGTAACCCACCCTAGTCGTTGATGCCATACCCCTACCTACCATATGTGCACAGTTGTTAATATAGCTGGCATACTGCTATAACAGAGTATACATGTTGCTAGGTACACACTCAAATCCTGCAACACACATGTGATTGCGGACATGGTACAGGCATCATTACACACACACATCAGACATTCATACAACACACAAATGTATGCTGACACAGATGAGCATTTCCTGTGTACCTTACAGTACTGTGTGCCCCTACTTACAGATTCCTTTGCCTGAGATATGTAATCTGTGCAGACTAAAGGAAACACACAAGACAGTGTTACCATGGAATGCGAACATGCACTATACTGTGCTGTTTAGGCCTACAGCTTCAGGTAGTACAACAGTTCAAATGTCAGCTGGATTCACCAGCAGTACCACTTACTGAGCATACGTGTATTGCTTCAGCCTACGATGGGACACCACAGTCGTACACAAGGAAATACGTCACAACATATGCCATCCTAGTATGTCTGCATCCCAATAACTGACACATCTTTCTCTGGCCTCACACCTAGGACACAAACGACCATGACAGAAACAACCTCACACTAAGCTATCACACCATTACAGACCTTGCACACATTCACTGTCACACTCATTCCACCTCACATAGCAGGTATTGCACTGAGTACATATGTGTGTGCATTGTGTCATAGGTAGGTAATACGCTATTGGCCCTAGGGCCTACAGCAGCCTAGCCATATGCTACCCTGGCCTTCGACACACATGTAATTTGATTTCACTTACTCCTACCAACCGGATACACAGAGGTGATTCCCAGGGCGTGTTACCTATGCCCCAGACAATCATCAGGGGTATGTATGACATCTGCTACTGAGGAGCCTTGATTGTTAATGCTGGGTGATGTACTCCAGAGTATGGCATATTTGACAATTGCAGCCTATCCCTCCAGCATGTGCTGTTTAGTGAGGTGGCGGGGATTAGGGACCAAGGACGTGTAGCCCAGTGGGATTGTGAGGTGTTGACATGGTGGTTGTCTGACTGCTATGGGTGTGACATACCTCTGTATGTTCGGCAGAGGTAACCTCTGGGTGGCCAGTATGAAAAGCACTGTAGCTGTGGTTATTTCAGTCAGTCTGCATAGGGTATATGTTTGAGGGCAGTATTACTCTTTGTGAGGTATGTTTGTGGCTTTTCCACTTGCTGTAGTTGTCATGTGAGGTACATACCACATGGGGCATTGTGATGAGTACAGGGGAACACTAACCTATATTTCTGTACATGACAAAACGTTTGTGATGACACGTACCATGTAGACAGATTACAAGACTAGTGTGGCACTGTGAATATCAAAGGGGAGGCTACTGTCCACCTGTGTCCCATGTTCTCTTCTGACACCTTCAGTGTTAGGCAGGCAACCACCTATCTGGTAGTTAGTGGGTAAAGTGTTTTGGAATGGGGTATGGCACTGCAGTATCAACACTGGTGTTCAGTCCATGCCTTGATCAACAGGCACCTGTTGCAATATGTCTGACCCCGTGTCTCTTTCTCTCACTATATATATATATATATATATATATATATATATATATATATATGTATATATATCTGAATATATATATATATATATATATATATATATATATATATATATATATACATATATATACATATATATATATATATATATATATATATATATATATATATATATATACACATATATATACATATATATATATATATATATATGCATATATATATATATATATATATATATATATATATATACACATACACATATCTATATATATCCATATATATCTATATATATCTGTATATATCTCTCTCTCTCTCTCTCTCTCTCTATATATATATATATATATATATATATATATATATATATCTATATATGTATATATCTATATATATCTATATATGTATATATCTATATATATCTATATATGTATATATCTATATATATCCATATATATATATATATATATGTATATATATATATATATATATATAAATATATATATATATATATATACATATATATATATATATATATATATATATATATATATATATATATATATATATATATATATATACACACATACTTGTAAACATCCGTTGCTGTGCATATACATGCACATATAGGCACATATACTGCCCACCTTTCATGGTGGGAATATCAATTATGAAACAGTTGTGAGACATACAATTATGTAATAATATTGCACAGTGTTGTGCAGAATGCATTTCGCTGTCCTCAGGCCATATAGCTGTAGCAGACCTTACTGGCTGCAACTCAGTCCCACAGCATTTAACCACCACATGGCATATACCTGCACTGCTTGCTGTTTTCAATGCCACACACTACAACCTACATAGATATGTGCACATAGCAACCTTCAACTACATATATATGTCCAGCCTTCACTAACAGTTGCAGTATGTCCCTTGCGCTATGCACATCTGCATATACATATAGATACGAACTGCTACCACATATGGAGGGTTAATAGTATGTAGAGTACCCTTCAGACACATCATTCGGATGCCAGCAAATACAGCTCTGTTACATACCTTACCTTTGTATTTCTCACCTCTGTCTGTTGTACTTGTTGACCTGTTTTATTTTTCTTTTTTTTTTTTTTTTTTTTTTTTTTTTTTGGTTTGGTGTCTCCAACTGCCTCTGTTTGTTTGTCTGTCTCTGTCTGTCTGTCTCTATCACTCTCTCCAATTGCTGCAATGATATGATTGCATGTGTGGACAGCAAGTACAGGCTGCTTTTGTAGGTATCTGCACATGTGCATGTGATGGCCTGTGCACCAATTGGTGCCCACCATTTAGTAATTACATGCAGCCTGCTGTGTGGTAATTGCAGTTCTCACTGTGATTTCAGGACACTGCTATAAAATGATAGGTTAGGAAGGCATAGGCCTTTCAGTTTTGCAAGGTGGGGACCATGCTTGTTTGCTGTGGACACTGTTGTGTCAGTCAGAAGGTTGGTATATGTCTCATATCTGAAGCTGGGTTGTAGCCAGTGAAATGCATGTTGTACTAAAACCTGACTGTTGCTTCTTTCGGTACACTCTTCTAAGTGTGTAAGTTTATTCACACCTCCTAATGCTAACACTGGATATATGGGAGTATGTACTTTCTTTGGAATTAGGGAATTAACTGGCATACTACAGTAGTTATTGCAATGTATTCTTATGGCTTTCCTATTTTCCCTTTACATTTACTCCTTGTAATGCATGTTATATTTCTTTATTGCAATGTATTCTTATGGCTTTCCTATTTTCCCTTTGCATTCACTCCTTGCAATGCATGTTATATTTCTTTCAGCACCAAGTTATTGTATATCTGCGGTGGCTTAGTGATACATCATTTAGACTGGTGATTCCAAGGTGTGGGGTTTGAGACTGACAAGGGTATTTTTTTTTGCTGCTGAGCAGTACAAGGGCCTTGTCATACAGAGTGACTAAGGCACTTTTAAGCAGTTGTAAGCGGGTTTGCGTGGGTTTGCACGATGCTTAGCAATGCTTAGCTAAGTGCACACAAGCTCACACTCGCGCACCCCCGCTAACCACTGCTTAAAATTGCTTACTCCCGCTAACCACCGCGCTAATTTCTTTTAAAGAAAAGAAAATGGGGAGATAGGAAAGTGATGAAAAAGGGGGCACAAAGAGGGAAAGACAGTAGGGAAACCAGCTTGGGATGTGCAGGATGGGTGTAGAGAAGGTCCATAGCTGCCCATTTCTTTACCAGCAACAGCTGTGCATATGTTTGTAATTTGGTGTGAAATTTGAAACCTTCCACCCCTGAGAGAGGGGTGAGGACAAAAAAATATGTTGTACTGCCAATAGAATTATCAGTTTACATGTTCAGGGGACATGTGTGCGAATTGGGCAGCTATGTATGGGGCGTAATTTTTTTGTGGGAACAGATTGCCCTTTTTTTTATTTTTTTTTCAGGTGAGTGTGGAATGTGAGGTAGAGGATGTAGGTATATTTGAGGAGTTAGGTTGGGGAGGTAAACAGACAAGACAAACAAGACACATACAGGGGCAGAGTTTGACACATGTGGTGGGTGAACGCAATTGACGGGGAAAGTTGTTTGGAAATCACAAGCCCATGAGCCCACAGATGGTAACAGTGGAACTGAGATCCCCACCCATGTGCAGTCACCACTGCACCTTCACAGCCCCGAGGGTGGCTGTGCTGGGGGCTGAGTAGGACGGGCAGGCTCACCCAAGAGATGTGTCACTCTCGCCTCAAACTGGTGTAGGGGATCAGCGAATGAACGCTGAATCTCCCTACACACCACAGCCTGGACCCTTTGAAGGGTGACAGGTGGCCCTTCTTCGCCCACGCTTGCATGGGGGGGACAAGCCCCATCCCCTGCAGCGCTTCCACCTGAAGGTGGCACAGGACCAATGGAGGAGGGGAGCCCGGGCTGGGCACCGAAGGTGCTGGTGCCAGGTGCACTCGCCAACTGAGGAGGGACAGGTGGGTCCGCTGGGACCGGCCTTCCCATATGTTCTGTGATTAGGTGTGTTTAATTACAACATAAACAACAGCATTCCAGATTAGTTGTAACAGCATGCAGTAATATTCCCATTAACCCAACACACCAAGGTTCCAACAGTTGAACAGCAAGCATAACACATGCATATATTGAACGACAGTGGATATTCCAACAGCATGCAGGGATGTTTGGTAGCAACAGGCCACCATGAACGTGGTGTTTGAACAGGGCACATGCATCAACATCAATGCATATATTTATAAAACAATAGGACATATGTCCCAACAAATATTTAAGGTTACACATACTCATTCAGGTGTGGAACTGCATGGTTTATGTACATACGGTAGGGTGTAGAAAAAACCTTGGTTAACATCTTATAATGACCTTTTAGTCTACACTACATTCCCAGTGAGTGCAAGTGTATATCCCCTACCTGTATTATTACACTTGCCACCATACATTAGGTTGTGTCATGGGTTTGGCTAGTTCAATATATGCCTGACCTATATCTGGCATACTAACTGCCCAGGATGCAGATGTTACTGCTACATATTTCTTGTTTGCATTTATTTTTCTTTATCTACATATCTGGGATGTTTTCACATGACATTTTCACTTTGATTTGTACAGAACCCTGCATTTCTTGACACACACTCACATTTCCGGTTAATAATTATATGCTACACGTGTGCCAGGTTTACTTATTCATGCCAGCCAGTAACTGACTATTGTGGACTGTATATATGTTTCACAGCTACTAGCACTTCCATTTCCCACTTTATATGGGACTGCATAACTCTGGGTTGCCAGCACATTTTCAAACAGTACTGTTTGTATAATGCAAAGGTACAACAACATTTCAGACTCTGTGACACAGACACACTCTGGGTTTTAGACCTTTATTAATGACATTGCACACTTTTCCACAGGCTTACTCCTTTATTTGTTTTAAAGATGTTTATGGCAGACATGTTCAAGACATGTTATACCTTTATTAATAGGTTAGAACAATCTTTTTTCAGGCTCACTCACTTATGTTATATGACAGTGCCTGCAGGGATATTATTCCAGACATATGTTACCTTTGTTAATGGGTTACTACACTCTTTTTCTGCCTCTCTGATGTTTTTATCTGACAGTACATGCAGAGGACTTATTCAGGCAATTCTATGGCTGTTTTATTGGACTACAACACTTTCTTTCATGCTCCCTCCCATATTTTATATAACAATACATGCAGAATAATCACTAACCTGCCTGGTGACGCAGCCTTAGCAGCCTATCAGCATAGGCTTGCTGATTCGCAGCACGGTCACCTGCAGCTGTAAAGTAAATGAAGGGATATTGAGACATACCTATCCATTATACATACTCCATTATCAATTCTTACATACTGCATTCCATAGCTACATACTCAGTTGTGGGGCATTCTGCATCCCACGGGCCTCCTGTATCCACTGGTTCAGCCGGTCCTGCTTTCATCTCTTCAGGTCTGCATGGTGGTGACAGACCTGCTCACCAGTCTGAGGAACGCCTGTGGCACTGGTGAGTTTATGAGCTAACCGGTTCCAAGCCTTTGCCTTGTACTCCATCCCTTGGAACTGGCCCTGCAGGAGTCTTGTCTTGTGACGGTGGACAAGGAGCCAAACCATGTATTTGGACTCCTCGATGCCCCAACGTTGCGCTCAGAAGTGTGAACCCTCTCCTGCACCTGCCATTCTGACTGCAAATGTGAGCTACAATCAGTTATGGCGAGTATTGCCGTCTATGGTGCTTAAATATGCCACATTTCCCGCACTTTTTTGTGATTGGCCGTTTTGTAAAATTCTCGGCTGACTGCAGACGTGCTTAGTAATGGTTAAACTACCATTCGTAAGTTTATGAATGTTAAGAGTGGCTGCTTTTCTTATGTTGTCATGGCTTAGTGGTTCTGTACTTTCATTATGATGCAAAGGGTCCTGAGTTCGAACCTTGTAATTCTTTTATTTTAATACTGTCTAGACAGGCTAGGGGGTGTGGCTGCGTTTAAGCAACTTAGCTCTGCATTGCTCCCCGGTGCCCTACGGTGCCCTGGTTGGCGCGGCACGCACGTCCATGCAAACATATTGCGCTGGGTAAAGCACTTTTAAACTTTGGGCAACTCTATTGCGCTGGGTAAAGCACTATTACAATATGGGCAACTCTGTTTAGCTGGGTGAAGCGCTATTAAACTATGGGCAACTCTGTTTAGCTGGGTAAAGTATTATTAAACTATGGGCACCTCTGTTTAGATGGGTAAAACGTTGCTTAACAGCAGGCTATTATATATCTGGGTCCTTTAACAATATATATTTTGTTCACTGATATATTGGCCATGTCACTGCTTTTAATAAAATTTTAATCATATATGTCTGGTATTATTTCAAATACTGATTTAAAACATAAATAAGAAGGGGAGTGGTGGGATTCGAACCGTGAATGCCTTCTCTTTGTGCATAGGCTCTACCATTATGCTATTGCTATTTGGATTAATTTGCATAAGTAGATCTTATATGCTCTTCAATGTCACAATTGCTAACTGTGGTTAAGCAATGGGCACATCCGTGCAAACAAGCGCAAATACGGGCAGCTATATCGTGGATTTAAAAAAAATAAAATTAATATTTTATGTTTTATAACTGTGATGGGGGTTTACAGTGTCAGGGAGTGTGGTGTTGGGTGCAAGTACATTTGGGCGAACTCGCTCTTGTCTGTTGACATTATGCTTTTTATAACCTTGCAGGGGTGTGGACTTTAAGACTGCTCGGCAGTCGGACATGCCCCCTGCTTGCCTACTCAGTCCGTGTAAGAGTTACAGATGAGTCAGCGTGCCCTCATGAATATTCATGGCATGCTGACGTCATGCCGTTCAACTGCAGCCTCCGAGTCAGACATATTAAGTCTTACATGGAGGTTTCGTGAATCTGGGGGTATACCTATACTGGAGATTTAAACGTATATATTCTCTATAAATGGAGCGTTTCTCCCCGAGCCTCTGCTTAAAATCGGCATGTTCCAAGTTGAACTTTCCCAGAAAACAAATGTTAAATAAATAATAAATAATAAATTAACAAATAGCATTAAAAATGTAGATATGAATATTCTAAATCAAATGGCAATGAGTCACACAAATAGGACCGAGACAGTTAAAAAAAAAAAATGACGAATGAATTTGATTTTGCCTATGAGGCAAGCTGCTATAATTCACCTGCACTCATCTTCAGTATACTGATATGTTTTCATTTATATCCAAAGATTCAACAGTATTTATGTGTGACTGCCAGATTAGTTCATGTACCTCTAATTTTAACTCATATGGATCATCTCTGGTGGTTCACTTGAATATGTGTGTGTTTATATAAGGCATTTTTAACATTACCTCTAGTGATGTCATAATAGTGTTCAAATATCCTTCTACATGTGGGGCAGTCATTCTTTCCCATGTAGAAAGAATTACAAGAATTACAGAATGCTCAATATACAACACCTTTCTTATTACAACTGTAATGTTTTTCAAACTCAAATGAATAATCTATCCCATTTAATTTAGGTTCTGAACCTTCAAATATATATTTTTATTGTGAACATGCAGCACATTTTAGTATGCCTTTTGTAGCTTTCCTATGAGCTGACACAATTCCACTGCTTGTTTCCAATTTTTCTTGATATTCATACATGTGATGGCTCACCGACAATGCCAGCTATTATATGTGATTACTGAAATATATTCCAATTTTTTTCAATCATGTTTTTTGTCTTGCTACTCTTTGGGTTAAACTTTGATATTATGGTTTTCTCATAGCCCGAATATTACTGGCATTCTCATCTCCAGTTTGATACTCCACCTCTCCCCTCACAGTACCATTTGTTTCTCCTATCAGTTAGTTCTTCAATAACTTTGTTGACTAACAAAATGGGATATCCCCTCTGTAGAAACATCCCTGTTAGTGAACTTATCTGATCCTTAAGAATGTCATCATCTGAGATAATTATGCTGAGTCACACCATTTGTCAATTAACCACACCTCTCTTTTGCCTCAGTGGATTGCTGCTTTTAAACTGCAAATAATTATTAAACGTGGATTTTCTATATATGGTTGAACTGAAGTTCCCAATTTCATTATTCTTGTCTATATGTACATCTAAGTAATTGATTCCTTCACAAGAATAATTCTAGTTAAATTTAAAAATGGCATTTCATTTTGAATATATATCAAAGACATTTTTTAGCTCATCTTCAGTGCTGTTCCACAGAATAAAATATCATCTGAAAATCTGTAAAACAGTTGTATGTATGCCTTGTAGGTTGAATTAAATGCATAGTTGTTCTCCCAATACCACATTATGAGGTTTGCATATAAAGGGGTACAAGCTGCACCCATAGCAACCCACTTCAGTTTTTCAAAGTACCCCCCTCAAAATATATAAAATTATTGTCTAAAATAGTTTCAATAAAAGTCAAAATAACAATTATGTGTTGATTATTCAAAAATTCACAGTCTAACAATGCCTCTGGAGCTGGCTTAAACCTTCCTGATGGGATATAACAGATAACAAATGTGCAATGTCAATGGTTACAAATACAATATCTTAACCATATAAGTCATTCTTGATATTACTCAGAAATGCCCACGAATCCTTTATCATGCATAAGTACTTGTGATGAATTTTTTCAGCCATCCATCTATGTATATAGCTAGGGATGTGTTTTAGACCCTGTTGCTACTACAATATGGTATAGCATAGGTCTTCAATGTTTTTGTGTATCTCAAGGATTCTAAAGATAGCAGGGACCACAGGAGCATCAGCATTCAGATATGTATACAATTCGGGTGCGATGGTACCTCATGTAGCAATATTGGTTTAATAATAACATGCCAAATTTATGGTATGCCAAATTGATTCCATTCTATGAAACCATGGAGTATTGGTTACATTGGCTTAATAAGCTGAACACTCTGCTTGATTAATCTATGCTGTTCATTACAGCCAGCCAATCCCCTTATCAGATCTCATTAATCCTATGTCTATATCTTTCCTCAGGGTTTAAATTATAACAATGAAATAATTTTCTAGAACTTATGATCTTCCTTTTTTCAAAAAGATCGCTCATTGGATGCAGTGGGGGGGGGGGTTATATGTACTCTCCTAGTAAAAGTCATGTTATTACCAAATGCTCTAGTATTGTCATTAAACAAGATAAAAAAATGTATTTTCCTAGTACACAAAGTGTACATTAAGACATGTGTCTGGAACATTTCTTCCCAGGCATCTGCTGAAAATAGGCTCTGTCCTAGTCAGACATTCCTGGTCAACAAATGTTAAATAAAAAAATAAAAGAGATTTGAGCTCTAGTACAATATATGCAATATCAGTATAACAAGGGGGCACAACACAACCCCCTTTTTCTAGCAATTCAAAATATTTAGTGCTGATTTCTAAGTTACTGTAGTTGAATATATTACACACACTGCATGAATACACAACACAATTTGAATATCTATGAATGTCTTCAAAAGTTCAGGCATGACTAGTTCTGTCCCCTCCCTGACCACTCAAACATCCACAATTCCCAGATTGTTCATCCATTGGTTCACTTGGGCATGGGGCAGTAGTTCCTTGCATAGTCATATGCCTCTGTTGATCAGATATTTTGACCACAGTAGAGGCGGTTGTAAATCATATTCCATGCAAAACGAGATATTAGGTACTTGATGGTCACTGTCATTGCTGTCCTCTTTTACTGGCTCACTCAAACTTACTACTAGTGTATAATATTTATTTTTAGGAGCATGCTTATTTTTATTTATTTTTTGTTAGTGGCTAGACTACATTCTCAACATACTCCTGAATATTTTACTCAAGTATCTTAGCCTTTTTGTCTTTAATGGTAGCCATATGTTTATCAATGTTGTTAAACAATGAGTGAATTTCAGATTTCTTTTAGGCTCAAACAATAAAACCTCATTAAAGATATGAAAACCAAAGTGAATTTCATCAAGTACAGCACTCTATTTTTTGTCATTGTCCTTAATAGTGACCCTCATTAAGCTGCAACCAAATTTGTCAAAAAGCCTAAGCAGGTCATGATGCAATTCTGATCCTTCCATTAGTCCAATTGGGTATTTTCGGGTTCAAAGCATATGAGATATAGAAGACATAGGTCCAGATTTCAAAATAAATTTAAAGATAGCACATTGTATTGAAGGAAGACTTGATCCCAAAAAAAAAACAAAATTAAACTGTAAGCAATAATTTAATCGGTGTAGAGTAATTGTAGACTATGCACACACACTGGATTCTGAAATGCAACAGGTGCACCTAACAAGCATACATTGTTACATGGTAGTACACCATCACCTTCATGAAAGCACTCTTCAGAGGTCATAAGTGCGACCATTCATATATTTTCTGATTTCTACTCAAATCCCTCATATTTCTGAAAATTCTGCAGTGTAAATTAGAAAATAAATAAATAAATAAATAAAAATAAAACAAAACAAAAATGCAACCTACAGTGAATGCACTTAAGCAGGCCAGGGTTTTACAAGCTGTATTGGAGGACAATCGGCATCATTATAGACAGCCATCATGGCATTGAGCCAGGGTCTAGAAATGTCAGCTCTCTGAGTCATGACCTGTCAGATATACACACATACACAGAAAAACAAGTGATTTTATCCAATGATGCCACTATGCGACATCACAGCCAGCAGCTATGATAACACATTTGGAAGTTGTCTGTAGCAAACATCAGGTATACCACAAAAAGCTGGATATGCTGGATAACAAATATTTGTGTGCACAAATTAAATTAATACATGTGGACATGTACACACAAATACATGTAAATAGAGGAATGTAGGCCAGTTACACAGTAACTGTGGCCTTAATTATATGTGTATGGGACACATTGTGTATACCACAAATAGTAAGTTCTCAGGATTTTAGTTTACATAGATGGAAGGAGTGTGTGCAGAAAGCTCAGTAATGTGTATATGACTCTACCTGCCTGTCTATGCACAGGTGGAGAAATTATATCTCAGAAGGAACTATCCACAGTGGTGTACAATGAGTTGCATGCGCAAAATGGACATGGGATATGAATATATATTTTTTGTGTCTACTGTGATGCATTGTGATGTGACTATTGTGATACTATCATGCAAATGTACCACTAAAGCCACATGTCTGACAAGTGATATGCAAAACATACTGACCAGGATTGTCATAGCCTGTAATACTATAGCAAACAACAGTATGTCACACATATGTTTTGAACAACAGGAATTAGGCATGTAGAGGTGTAGTGCATATGACAATAGATCTATTTCCACTTACCAAATTCCCACTTCGTCGAATGTCATAATGACAAGACAAAGTTGGTGAAGATGTAGTTTTGTGAACACCTGGGTCACCATAAAAATAACTTCGGGAAATGAACCCTTTGGCCACCATGGTGAACTTTGCTCTTTTTTCCACTATAGTGCAATCTCAGAGTTGGTATATTTAGTTAGTGGGGTGTGGAGAATGCAGCCCCTCACATGGGGGTGTGTGGGGAGTGATGACCCTCACTTGGGTGGATTTGATTTGATTTGGTGTGTTGTTAAAGTGTTGTCGGCCAAGTGGTTAATTTCCCAGAGTTATTTTATGGTGATCCTGTGTTCGTGAAACTACATCTTCGGCAACTTTCTCTCATCTTTATGAAGTTTGACAAAGTGGGAATTCGGTAAGTAGAAGTAGAAGTAGACCCATGACAGTACACTCTTGACATTTATGTAGCATCAGCCATGGAGCAATTAATAGGATATCAGTAATATCAGGATGTAAATGGAAGTATGTATGTAATTATGTACCAGCATAGCTGACTAGTACAGTAAACTGCATGCATTTGAAGATGAAAATGGAAAACATGTGCAGGGTGTGGTGAAATAGATGCACTGGCAGTAAACACAATAGTGTGCCAAACATGTCATATATGTACCATTTGAAGTGCACCTGTGCACATAACACTGACATACTATAAAGAACTGTTGTTATAGAATAAGTACATGGCTTGCTGAAAGAAGAAATATTGCAGATATGAACACATAACGGTGGTACACAGGCGTGAACAGGTATGTAAATAGAAGCAGCTGTAAAACATTAGCATAGCCATCATGGCATCAGGCATGTCAAGCATCACTATCTTCCACAGTATGTAATGGTCAGCATAGCAGTCATCATTGCTACAGGATGAGGATGACACAGTCTAACTGTTACATAAGCTCTAATGTAGATGAGAGTGGCCATGCTGATGGCTCACACCATGGTCCTTGCTGTCCTTGCATGTAAGGATACATTATGTTCACAGTTGCTGTACT
Organism: Protopterus annectens; assembly: GCF_019279795.1. NCBI lineage: Eukaryota > Metazoa > Chordata > Ceratodontiformes > Protopteridae > Protopterus > Protopterus annectens. The sequence continues at coordinate 1,806,839,057 of NC_056731.1, forward strand.
GCTGCTGTGGAAGAGGTGCTATGTGTATGTTGTGGCACATTGTAAATCTGTGTGGGGATGCCTGTCATACATTGGGACATGCCTGCAGGGGTCTCAAAATTAGAATTTTGGAGCAATAGATGTGTTCAATTATCATTGCTAGTAATAAAACATATGCAACTATAATGAAAATGTGCACTTTTCTGGGCAGTGTGGCTGTGGATGATACAAAGCCCTTATCTAATACAGAAAGTCATCATTAGGCATGGTGACTGCTACTGGTATCCGCATAATAACATTGTATATACAGGCACACTTAACAGCTATGTCCTCCTCAAACTCTACCTCCTGTAGTATGCATTGGGATGATGTAGGTATAGCACTATATTCATCCAGAGCCAAAGTGATGATCTAGCAAGTCTGGTTTCATGTGACGGACATGCATAGTGGATGATAACATTAATACCTAAGCTCTCAACAACACCTAACAGCAGAGCCATATACGCCACATAGAGACACAGTTACCAGCTCTTTCATCCTCTGATTACACCTCCCTTGATGTGCATTATGATGGCACTGTGGAATACATACAAAAAGATAACACATGTATGAGAGTAAAGCCATGCAACTATCATGCAATAGGTTTTTATGTAGTAGATACTGTGCTGGATCATGGTTATATTGGAACCCAAGCTGGATAATGTGCTAGGAACCCTGAGCCATACTAATGTCCCATTACTTGCCCCCCCCCCAATTTATCATAAAACATTATTCACTTCTATCAATGTGTATGCTATTTTCTGCGGTGGTGGTGCTGTGGTAGTGTTGTTGTCTCACAGTAAGATGTTGTCCTGTTCGATTCTCAACTAAAGCATCTTCTGTGTGGAGACATGCGTGAATGGGCGTACCTTCGTTGAAGGTTGTGCATCACAGCTGGCAACTCGGTACGTAAAAATCTACTGCCAATCATTAGCGGACCGGCGACACAACAACAACATCAATGTGTATGCTATTTTCTTCTTTACTTCTACAGTGATCACACAGATTTGGATTTAATTTAAAATTTTTGTTTCAAAGTTTACAGCTAAAATACTAACGACTATTTGCTAAAAAAAAACAAAAAATTCTCACATTGAAAACAGACTTAGCATGAGTAACAAGCTAAGTCTGACTCTTAGATTTACTGAAAATGCATCTAGTGCTAGGATTCTTTGTCAAACAGCATATAATGATGTACTAATTAGCTTCTCTGTGAATGGTGCAAGAATTCAAAAGACAAATGAGTAATGCATTTGCTAATACCAAGTAAAAATCTGAAGAGCAGGACAAACTGTGAGTAAAGGAAAGGAAAAATGTGATCTGGATGGAGTGGATAGGGCAGGATAGGGGACTGGGTGATGTGTGTATGTGTGTGTGTGTGTGTGTGTGTGTGTGTGTGTGTGTGTGTGTGTGTGTGTGTGTGTGTGTGTGTGTGTGTGTATGTGTGCACTTTCATCTAGGACACCTGTTAACTCATTACAGCTGAGTGTCTCCAGGCAATTTGTAGTTACCTCCTACTGACACCTCTAGGCGTCAAATATTACATGTTCATATTTGCATTAATAATTCCAAAGCCATGTTACATACAAGGTATCAGAAGATTTCATCTTAAAGCATACATGATGGCAAACATAATTGTATTGATATTTAACCTCTGTCTAATGCAGCTAAGCAGGTATTGAATACTATGTGTATACTGTTTATTTGTATCATAATAATTTTCATATTTCTCTTAACATCTCAACATTCAGGTAACACAACAGAACTGCATGACCTCATATGAAAGCTCACAGCTGTATGAGGAAAATCCTGCTGGCAGTACGTGTCTTGTTTGAATGGTTACTGGGCTATCATAAGCTGTTTATATAACATTACAAAACTAATATTCACTACATTTATTTTGCCTTAGAAAGTCCTGTTTAAAGCATCAAACTGAATGAATGGCACTAATTTCAGGATTAATATAGCCTACATAGTTTGCCATTTACAGTTTTCTAGTAACACTTATTGTTTTAGATATATAAATATTTGTTTGAACTGTAAGGTGATAACTTCATTTTTTTTAAAGGCTGAAGCCACACCCACTGGAAGATAAATCTACACACTCAAAGGAGCTGTACTGGAGTGAGTTAGCATAAAAACAGAAGGCTGGCACTGGTGTGTGTGTAATATATATGTGTGTGTGTATATATATATATATATATATATATATATATATATATATATACACACACACACACACAAACATATATATATATATGTATATATATATATATATATATATATATGCTGATAATAGGTAAGTTATACAACAGAGGTAGTGTTGCTCATGAATGCATACATATCTTCTTTTTTCCAAGGATATTTATTACATTTTCATAGTACAAAAACATGATTTGCTGGATTTATGAAGGCTTGCATGGAGTGTAAGAACAGTGTAAGACTGCAGACAGGCAATATGTCTGCCGAGCGATTCAGCAATAGCCAGTAGAGGCGTGCATGAGAGCTTCTAAAGCTACTCTTGCACAGACAGTGTTATGGTATGCAAATTACCTCATTTGCTACTGAAAGCTATGCAAATGAGGTAAATTTGTGATCCAGGAACCACTAACCTGCCCGTGTAAGAATAGTGTTATCTGCAGAAATGTACTCAGTTGGTAATGGAGTACCGTTCTGCAAATAGCTAAACGGAGCTATGACAGCTCCAAATAAAGGATGCATCTAGTAAAGGAAGCATGCCAATGGCCAAATATAAGGACATTGGCATTTGCAAAAGTTGTAAATCCTTAAAATCTATTTTTCCCCGATCACCGATGTTTAAGCGTAGCGCAGCGTCGCGCAAATATGCTGCGCTTTAAATAAAAAAAAAAGGGAAAAATAGCCACAAATGTGCTTATACACTAAAAAGTGTGTTCTGCCATGCAGGTGAATGGCAGGCTGCAAACAACATGGCCACTGTGTAGTGGTTGCTAAGGGGGGGAGCGCAGTGTGAGAGATGTAACCAAACATTAGTAGGCAATCCTATGCAAATGAGGATAAGGATAGTGAATCCCAATTTTCCCTGGCATGTGAGCCATGTCCCTAGAGTGTAAGTGTAGGAGTAGGGTAGTAGTCGAGTAGAAGATAGGTGACATCATGAGGGGTTATGTCTGAAACACTGTAAGGTGATTGGAGCACAGTGGCATGTGTTTGCCCTGAGTTGCTCAGGATTGCAAGAGGATGGTTACAGTGGTAGTAGCTGAAAACAAGAAGCCAAATGCATATGCCGTGGATATATCAGAAATGTATTGCAAATGGGCACACAGCATGTGCGTGTGTGTGCGCGCGTGTAGGCGAGTGTGCGCATGTGTGAGCGCATGTAGGCGAGTGTGCACGTGTGCGTGCACGTGTGCGCTTGTTTGCACGCCACTGCCCCTTGTGGAAACAGAAAGGGAAAAGGAAGGAAAAGAAGTAGTAGGAAGGTAACCAAGGAGAACTAGCAGAGCTGCCAGGTGAAATATATCACAATCAGCCAATTACATAGGCAGTCAACTAGCCCAGCCCAGCCCAGCAATTTAAACTCTGCAAACAGAGTCTAACCTGCTTTTTCACAAGAACTCTGCAACACTGCAGTTTAGAAACAGTGAAAACTCAAAAAGGTTAAGGCTGACAAAATGTTAGGGGCTGTCATTGCTATTATAAATCAACATGTGCAAGGTGCTGAGGGTGGTGATGTTGTGAATGCTCCTGAGCAACCCACAGTGAGGAGACAGAGAAGAGTGTACAGACCCAGGGTAACCTACCAGGGGCTACATGAGCTGGAGATAGTGGAGCACTATAGAATGGACAGAGACCTCCTGCAGCAAATTGTTGAGCTGTGCCAGCCATGCCTCACACACAGAACCAACAGAGGGGAACCCATCCCATTGGATACAAAGGTATGTGTTGGCCTACTAATACTAGCTACAGGTACCTCCCAGAGACCAACTGGTGATATGATGGGGGTTTCACAGGCATCAACATCCAGGGTACTGCACCAGTTCCTGGATGCCATGTCAGCACATGTCGGTGAGCATGTATATTTCCCCAATTCCAGTGAGGCATTGGCCAGCAATATGCATCTCTTCCACCAAATAGCGGAATACCCTGAGGTGGTGGTTGCAATAGACTGCACGCACATACACATCAAAGCACCACCTGGTGAGTGGGGTAGAGTCTACAACAACAGCAAGGGCTTCCCCTCCATCAACTGTCAGGTCGTGTGCAATGCCCAGGGCATAATAATGAATGTGTGTGCTGGCTGCCCTGGAAGCTATCACGATTCCCACATCTGGCATTTGATGCAGCTGTACCAGAGATTTGTCAGTGGGGACATCCCTGACGGTCACCTAGTGGGGGATGCTGGATATACACTGGAGCCGTGGCTGATGACACCCATCAGAAATGCACACACACCCGAACAAGAACTCCATAATGAGGCACATGCACAAACAAGAAACATAAATGAGCATGTGTTTGGGATGCACAAGTCATGGTTCCGGTGCCTGGACACATCCATTGGAGCCTTGCAATACTCACCAACTATATGTACCCAAATTGTCATGGTATGTGCCATGCTACACAATATGATCCTGTGAAAAAAGCTGCAGCAGGAACAGCATGGGGCAGGGCCAAACAGCCCCCCAACATTGCCAAGGCCTGCACAGGCACAGTGTGACTTGGAGGAGGAACAACCTGAGCCTGCCCCAGTAGGCAGAAGGAGGAGTGCCCAGTATGCCCTGGCCTTGGCAAAGAGGCAACGCATAGCACATACAGTGACTCAGTAGGAACCCTGGAAATGACACCTCTCTCTGACTCACACATGCAATAAAAGGGATGCCTAACTTGACACTACCTGTTTTCAAACATGTATAGGGAGTGTATAATGTGCAATTGACATAGGCAGCCCTGCAGCACCACCGGAGGCATGATTGCTCTATATTAAGCAATATAAAGCAGTGTTAAGCACATTTTACCACTATTTAGCATATTTAAGCACAGTTGCGTGGAGCTGTGCGCCGCGCAAACTAGCACAGCGTTGGGCAATGTTGGGCAATGTTGGGCAATGTTGGGCAAAGTCAGGCAAAGTCGGGTAAACACGCTCACACCTGCTTTACTGTTCCTTAACCAGACAGGTCTGCCCAGCAGGAAAATAAAAAGCAGTGACAGGACTCGAACTAAGGATACTGTGCACTATAGTCACAATACTGAACCACTAAGCCATGACAGCATTTCACTGGCACAGACACAGCAGGGCAATTGTAGACTAACGCAAACACAAACGAATGCTGTATCATGCCCTCTGAACTTCCCACCAGGCCTATGCAGACAGATAACAGCAGGCCAGCAGTGTGATGTGGGTTGGGTAGGCTATGAAGTCACAGACTATTATACGTGAAATTGGAAGCTACGCTCTGTAGTACAATAGTATGCCTCAAGCCAGTATGATAGGCAACAATACAGACTGAAATGGAGTACCCGGCATAGCAGTGCAGGCCTAGAAAATGTGTGTAAGTGTCAGGTCAACCCCTCATCCAATGTACACCCACAGTAGCAATCAGGTGTGCCCCCTGGGTAGAAATGTACAAATAATAGCTGCCCCCCCTGTATGTAGAAATGTTGATAAGTCTATGCAAAGTGACTCATGGAAGCCCTGCAGGCACAGCGTGCTTCCTGTCGATGTACAACACAAAGGTGAGCCCGGAAGTAAAAAACAACTTGATTTTCCACACACATATAGTATATATGTCCATACTGGGCATGCTCACACACTTCAACAAATGTTGCAAATCTCAGTCAGCAACATACTGAAAGGTCATACTGGGCATGCTCACACACTTCAATAAACGAAGCAAATGTCAGTCAACAACATACTGAAAGGTCATACTGGGCATGCTCACATACTTAGGCCATGTCAGATTACAGCAGTGGGCCACACATATCTGCCAGTTGCAATTCTCAGCCCAGAAACATGTCACTATTCACCAATCCTGCCTTGCGCACACAGTGATATGAAAACAGACCCATATAATATATTGGACACCTGTCATAATCAAACTATGTACTACAAGTACTGAACTTATTCAGAGAAAGTGAAATTTCAAAGAAGACCAATAAATCTCCGATCAGTATCATCAATAAACAATGAGCACTCCTAACATTATCCAATCCATGTTCTGGCAAAAATATTGTCAAAGAGTCCATAAAGAACCATGAAGCTTTCTTTCGCAATGTCATAAATATCAATGTAAACACATATATGTTCTGAGTCAGTGCAAACTGTAAATGAATGCATGTACATGACTGACACCGCCAACATCTTGTCAGACAGGTTCATACATATTTACCCCCCTCTCACTGACAAAAGAGCCCATTATCATACCTGTAGACTGTGAAAACTCAGAAATCACATATACACTGGTTAAACAGCACTTTCCAAACCTAAAATCATGGCTTCTATGGGATGACATGGCTTCCCTAGCTGTGTCATATGTGAACTCCAAAACAAACAGACCCTGCACCTGAACAGTCTGTTGAGACTCACCCTCTGTACAGGATATGAGACTGTTGAATGTGTTATAGCAACATTTGGCACACACCACAAGTGTTGGTGCACAACAGACCACATGAACTATTGCCTTATAAGCCTATTAAGCCTGATCTGCAAGGCCGTGGAGTCCATCATGATGGAACTCATAAACTGAGCTATTGTGAGCCTACAAACACCCAACACTACCAATTCCATTTTGGTCAGGGGCAGATCATGGTTCACAAACCTGCTAGACTGTTTTCAAGGCAGTCACCCAGGACATACATCAATGAAATGAGCTACACACATCCCACATAGACCTTGAAAGCCCTCTTCCAACATCCCAGACAAATGTCATATCCACAAAATCAACAACCAGTGCATAAATATGTATGTCATCTGATGGATTGCCAACTGGGGCAGAGATAGATCCCACAAGGTAAGAATTGTGGTCTCCTGTTCAAGCTGGTAACAACTGCTGTCCTCCATGGCTCAGTCCTAGGAACCCTCCTGTCTGGTGTATACTTTTCAGAAATACAGTCAAACACATGAGGGCTATGTTTAGCAAAGTTTGTGGATGACTGCAAAAAAGTTGTCATAATCGATGTATGGGACAACAGAGACATCCTTAAAAAGGGTCTCAGTCAGACATATGTGGTGTAAAAATATGCTCTCGTGCTACAGTCATACAAATACCACATAGGTGCCAACACCGTAAATATGGAGGTGATAATAAGGGATCTATGGACACATGTGGATAGTCATCTCTACTTCCAGAAACATATTCACAAAGTGGTTAGAAAATCATGCTGTGTGTTCCCACAAACTGCCAAGGACTTTGCATGTAGGTCAAAGGTGGTTCCCTCTACTCATCAGTCATCAGACCCATCAGAGAGTACCACAATACACCTGCGATGAATCTGACTAGGCACCTTCAGCAGCTGGAAAGACCACTGAAGTACCTGAACAAGAGGATTACTGGCCTCAAACAGTTGCTCCATGGAACCAGACTGAAGTCAACTCAATCTGTACTCTGTTGCATACTATCTACTCAGGAGATCTATGCCCAACAGACAGGTCCATGTCCAATGCAGAACTGATGTACATGTGCTATCTGAAGTAAACCCAAGCTCATTGTATCACATGCTCTAAGGTTATCATCATCACAACATTAAATAGAACATGTTGGAGGGAAACATTACTAACTCACAGACTTCCCTTGCTTTGGAACAGGCTCCCAACCGACATTAAGCCGAGTCCCTCACTGACACTCTTCCAGAGGAGTCCTGATGAGTGTATGTGAAGCTGAACTGTCACACCATGGATCACTTCATCAGCTCTACTACACAGAGGCCTAGGGAACTAACTCCATGGGTGGTGATAGCTTCACAATCTGGCCATACTAATATATGCCTTCAGGCAGATAGCCAAACACCTACCTATGTACCTATATATATATATATATATATATATGTAGGGGGAACACAGTATAATAAGCCAAAGATGGATGGGCAGAGATGTGTGTAAGAGGGCGACCATGACAGGGAGCCATCCAGGACTGTCCCACCCAGCACACATCAAAATGGCATGAAAGACATGAGGTGCACATCTCTCCCACTCTACATAGCCACCAGTGTCTGTAAGCATTACAGTGTATGTGGTCCATGTGCCTGCTGTACAACATGACTGTGCAATGAAGTACACATCTACTATCTGTAGACATGTACCTGTCACATAGGTCCATAGGTATGTAGCAGACTATCTCCACAAAGGCATATATCAGCCTACACAAGTTGTGCAGCTTTCACCACACCATTGGCTAGTCTCACAAGGCCTAGTTCTAATAGTTAGTACCCTAAGACCCTTTCTAGTTGGGCTGCTGATTTGATGCCTGGCATGAACTGTCTGTTCCCCATCCACTCATCAAGGTTCCAGTTGAAGAGTGTCAGCAAGGGGTTATGTCTGATGTACATTGGGACTCAGTTCCACAGTAAGGTAAGTGTCTGGGATGGTACTCTATCCCACCAGCATGATGTATTCATCGTTCTGATGAGGTTCATATCCCTGGAATGTGTAGGGCAACTCAGTGTTGTTATGTGTAGATGGAGCATGTTCAACAGTTATGTGTTGGACATGGCTCTGTATGTTAGGCAGAGTGTGCCTCTGAGTAGGCGGTATGCAACAAAGAACAGATTAAGTTTTACCAGTTGAGTTGCGTAACACAACTGTTTGAGGCCAGTAATCCTCTTGGTGAGGTACACTGTACTCAATGATGGGTCTGATGATGTAAGAGTAGAGTGCCAACACTACCTCTTTGGATCCTGATGCAAACCCTTTGTTGATTAGGTGGGCCACATAGGATCTCCCAATCACTTTGGCAACATGGTTGTCAAAGGAAAGATGACTATCTACTTGTGCCCCCAGATCCCTTATCACCTTGTCATTTTCAAGGGGGTAACACCCATGTGGTAGTTTGTGGGTATTTTGTTTTCAACAAAGAAGATCATTATGCATACCTCCACAGTGAGCTTGAGGCCATGATTCTGACACCACACATCTGTCTCATAGAGTCAATTCTGGAGAATCCGTCTGTCTTCCGGGGAATATATTATGACAAACACTTTACAGTTCCCAGGAAACGTAGTCAATCACAACTCTCCTGTATTGGCATGTACATTTGAGAAGTCTATACTAAACTAGAGGGACCCCAGGACTGAACCCTGGGGGGCACCAGTCATTACCGGTGTAGAGTCTGACATGTAGCCAGCAACTCGTAATGTGTGGGATCTATCTGTAAGCCAGTCTGCAATCCATCTTGTGATGTATGGATTCATGGGCAGGTTGTTGAGTTCATCTATGATATCTGACTGGGGAACGGTGTCAAAGGCCTTAGCGAGGCATAGGTAGGCTGTGTGGATCTCATTTCAATCATCCGTAGTCTGGGTAAGTGTCAAAGAGATCCTCCCAGTTCAGGAGGTGTGGTCTGCCTTTGACCAAGCCAAACTGTGTGTGCTCAACTGTGTGAAGGTTCCCGATTTCTGTATTGTTGACTTCCATTATGATTGGATCCATTGCCTTGCAGAACAGACTTGTCAGGCTCATAGAGCATGAATGCCAAGGGGTTTTTGTGGCCCCACCCCTGTGTAGTGTGAAGAACGTTGCTGTGCAACATTCTATGGGTACATATCCTGTAGAGAGCATGTAGAGAGAGGTGTATGTATCCTTGATGAATATGGATACAGCCTCACCCTATGTGCTATGATTCAGGTTCTGATGCTGGAAGGTATGGAATGAGTAGTATCATGGTAGTGCTGGTGTGCTGTCTGGAGCCTTGAACTAGGTTACCGATACTACACAGATATCAATATTCTCCATAATGAGAAGTGCCTCGAGTGTGTGCATCTGGAGGCTGAGACCTCTGGCAATGAGTAGCATTTAGCTCACTTTGTGGTTATTTGTGTTGGTTACAGGGTTTGGTTTGTCCTGTGTGACCGGTGTTCCAAACCTGATGTTGGCACCTCATGGGTCTCATCTGACCATAGGCTAATCACCCTATGTATCCACATTCTGGACCCACACCTCCATTAAGGAAACCATGTTAAAAAATGTCTCCAAAGCAAACGTCATGCTTCTTAAGACAGAAATGCTGAACTGCAGGACACCCATGCAGATGGACAATACAGTTACGACTACTGAATCCTTCACAATTGCACTTCATAAGCACTTACATGACTGCATGCATCGTGCTATCCCAAACAGAACCAAGATGCTAACCTCCAAGAAAAGGAAGACAATTTGGTGTTCCCCTGCCATAAACAAACTGCACAACAGAAGGAAAAACTGTTGCAAAACAGGGTAAAATCCCATGAGGGGAGGAGCTCCATGGTCCACATCAGTAAGAAGCTGTGATCCATGATTATAATACTCCAAAGCTAGTTATGAAAACAAAATCGACACTGATTCTAAAGACAACCACAAAGCATTCTATAGCTATGTCAAGAATGTCAATGTCAACACTCAGATCTGCTCTGAGTTACAGCACAATGGCACTAAATATACAGACCCAACTGATATTGCCAACATCCTGGCAGATAGGATCAGTGCTAACTTGACCACCCCTCACCCATGAAAGAGCACATCTCTATAACGGAAGACTGCAAAGTTTTTGTCATCACGACTGCACAGGTAAAAAACACTCTCCAAAGCCAGGAACACAGCATCCATGGGACCAGATAACATCCCAGGTTGTGGTCTACACAAACTACAAAACAAACAGGCACCACACCTATGTATCATGTCCAGTCATAGCCTCACCTCAGGCTTTGTGCCTGCTGAATGGCTCACAGAGACAGTTATCCCACTACACAAGGGGGGAGCCACCATGGACCCCAGGATCTAGTGGCTCATAAGCCTGATGAGCCTGCTCTGCAAGGCCATGGAATGTATCATCATATAACTGATAAAAAAAAGACAAACACTGAACCACAACCATGTTGGGTTTGTAAAAAGCAGATCATGTCTCCTAAACCTGATAGACATCATTGAAGCAGTCACCAGAACCATAGACAAGGGTAAGGTGGTTCACACAACCTATGTAGATCTTGCCACGGCTTTCAACACCACCTCCCACTCTGGAATTATAGATAAACCCACTAAACTAGGTATAAATCGCTATGTCACAAGATGGGATGGCAACTGGCTAACTGACAGAACACACACTGTGAAAGTAGCAGACTCCAAGTACGACATTAGACCAGAGACAAGTGCAGTACCACAGGGTTCAGTCCTGTGTCCTGTCCTGTCTGCAATCTACTTCCCTGAGGTAAACTTTAACATGGAAGGTCTGTGGCTAATGAAGTTTCCAGATGACTGCAAACTAGGAGCCATAATCAAAACTACTGAAGATGTGGACATCCTACAAATGGGCCTCACTGAGACAGATGTCTGGTGTCAAAGCCATGGCATCAAGCTCAATGCCAAAAAGTGCATTGCCATCCCCTCTGGTAAAAACTCTGTAACCATGAACTAAAACATAGGCGGTAGTATACTTAAAAGTGAAAGTGTAATAAGAGACCTTGGGTCACAGGTGGACACTGGACACACTTGTGATGATCACATCCCTGCAGTAGTCCGGAAATCCTTCTACATGGCACACCTCATCACAAAAGGTGTCTCATGCAGGATAGAAGAGGACATTGTTCCCCTGTACTTATCACTCACTAGATCCATAATAGAGTACAACGCCCCTTTTGCTATGTACCTCACAAGACATCAACAACAACTGGAAAGGCTGCAGAAATACCTCACAAATAGCATTAGCAGCCTAAAATACATGCCATACACAGATCATCTCAAAAAGCTCCAGCTGTACTCTCCCGCATATCGCCTACTCAGAGGTGATCTCTGCCTAACATACAAAGCTATGTCAAACACAGAGCTGTTGGACATGCTCCACATAAAACACTCACAATCCCTCTGATCTTCTGCCCCAAAACCCAGAGTGCAATACAAAAGGAAGTCATGTATCCATTTACATTATGGATACCCACACCTTCAGGTTAGTGGCACAGCATGAGTCCTTGGAGACCATGCAAGTGCAACTAACATTGGGCAAAGCTGCTTATCAGATTGTAGCCTGCTACAGATCACCTACCTTGTCTCAGGAACCTCACTCAGTATTCCTGAGAACAGTGGAAAATATAAAGGTCCTACCAAACACCATTATATGAGGAGAGTACAACTACCAAAACACTGACTGGGAGAATTACTTGTGTACAACATCCTTTGGCCAATGCTTCCCAGAGTTTAAAAACTCAAATGCTCCGGAACAGCTGGTTACCATGCCCACTAGAGGTGACAACATACTGGACATGATCATCACCAACATGGGGTACCAGTGTTTCACAACAGAGTTAAACCCCTCGCTGGTAATATCAGATCATAAAGTAATCACACTGGCCATCCACATCACGGCCCCCACACAGTCAAGTAAACCACTGTGAAGAAAGTCTCTAAAGCAAACAGCACACTTCTCAAGACCAAAGTGGAAAGTTCAAAAGCACCCTTGCTATAGGATAATGCTATACAATCTGCAGAATCATTTACAAGTGCATTCTATGAGCATGTACAGGGATGCATGGATTGAGACATGCCAAATAAAACCATGATGCACTCCTCCAAAAATAGGAAAACAATCTGGTGGTTGTCACACATAAATAAGCTATACAACAGAAGGAGGGAACGAACACATGATAGAGCAGAATTCACATAAGGAAAGGCATCACTGATCATTATTAGGAAGAAACAATGATCGCTCATAAAATAATCCAAGGCCAGTTTGTAAAGACAAATTGCCAAGGAATGTAAGAATAACAGCCACAAAGCCTTCATTAGCTGTACCAAACATTTATATGGAACTGTCAAAAATGCTGTCAGCTACTGCTAAATGAAAAAAAGATACACTGAACCAACTTACATTGCCCACATCCTGGGGGACATGTTCAGTGCAAACTCCCCCCCCCCACATCACCCCCAAAAGGCCCTGTATCCATCCCAGAAGAATGCAGAGCACCAGACTTCATGGACATGCAGGTAGAAACAGCCCTCTCCAAACCTAAGAACACAGCATCAATGGGACTGGATGGTGTCCCAGGCTGCGACATACACCAGCTCCAAAAGGAAATACACCCTCACCTACATTCACTGTCCAGACTCAACCTTACCACAGGCTATGTACCCAAGGAATGGCATACAGCAACAGTCATCCAGCTCCAGAAAGGGGGTGCCACAACAGAACCAGGAAACCATTGCCCTATATGCCTACTCAGCCTGGTCTGCAAAGATATGGTGCAAATTATCATGGAACCCATAAACAGAGACAATGGGGACCTCCAGACACTGGACTCTACCCAATTTGGCTTTGTTGAAGGTAGATCCTGTCTCCTAAACCTAGCTGACTTATTTGAAACAGTTACCAATGACATAGATGGAGGAGAATGTAGTCTACACAGCCCACCTGGACCTCACTAAGGCCTTTCGACACCATTCCCTCCTCTGGCATCATGGACAAGCTTACCAGCTTGAACGTTAACAGCTATATCACAGGATGGGTGGCTAACTGGCTCACAGATCAAACGCACATGTTCAGAGTTGCAGGTGCCATGTCCGACTCTAAACCATTCACAAATGGCATCCCACAGGTATTGGTCCTGGAACCCCACCTGTTCAGTAGATACTGCTCAGAGGTACAGGCAAGCACAGGAGGAGTATGGCTGAACAAGTTTGCAGATGACTGATAACTGTGGTCTATAATCGACTCCACATCTAACACAGACATCCTACAGAAGGGTTTTACAGAGACAGATACCTGGTGTCAAAACAATGCCCTCAAACAGAATGCCAAATAATGCATAGTCATCCCCTTTGGATAATACAAAGTGCACACAAATTACCACATAGGTGGGAATCCAGTATGTACGGAGAATGTAATTATGGCCCTGGGGATACAGGTAGACAGTAAAATCTCCTTTGATGATCACATTGCCAAAGTGTCTAAAAATTCCTTCTATGTAGCCCACCTAATGTCACCTAATATAACCCACTTTGTCTAGTCTGATGATGTCACCATCCTACAAATATACCTGTGGAAGAGAGAACTTCTAGTGTTGTGTATAGCGTGTCATGTAAATGCGTACTGCTCTACTATCATTAAGTAGTTAGGTAAGGGTTTGAATGCTACACTTGACAACTGTATGAAAGTGTGTGTGTGTATCTCCTTGTAGAGGAGCAGCCTTTTTGGAGACAGCTACAACACCTTAAATGTGGTATACCCACCTTTGTCTAGTCTGATGATGTCACCATCCTACAAATATACCTGTGGAAAGGCAAACTTCCAGTAATGTGTGTAGTGCGTCATGTAAATGTGCACTGTTCTAGTATCATTAAGTAGGGTTTTGAATCCTGCACATGACAACTATATGTGTGTGTATCTCCTTGTAGAGGAGCAGCCTTTTTGGAGACAACCACTCTTAAAAGTGGTATACTTATCTTTGTCAAGTTTGATTATGTCACCATCCTACAAATATACCTGTGGAAAGGAGAACTCCCAGTAATGTGTATAGTGCGTCGTGTAAATGCATACTGCTCTAGTATCATTAAGTAGTTAGGAAGGGGTTTGAATCCTGCACATGATGTGTGTGTGTGTGTGTGTGTGTGTGTGTGTGTATCTCCTTATAGAAGAGCAACCTTTTTGGAGACAATCTTATTCAAGTCTGATGATGTCACCATCCTACAAATATACCTGTGGAAAGAAGAACCCCCCAGTAATGTGTATAGTGCATCGTGTAAACGCATGCTGCTCTAGTATTATGAGGTAGTTAGGTAGGGGTTTGAATTCTGCACTTGATAATTGTATGATAGTGTGTGTGCATCTCCTTGTAGAGAAACAATCTCTTTGGACTCAACTACAACACCTTAAATGTTGTGTACTTTTCTTTGCCAAGTCTGATGATGTCACCATCCTACAAATATAGCTGTGGAAAGAAGACCTCCCAGTAATGTGTAAATGCATACTGCTCTAGTATCATGAAATAGTGAGGTAGGGGTTTGAATCCTGCACTTGGTGAGTGTGTGTGTGCCACAGTTGGTCACTGTGTTGTGGGTTTTGCTTTTAATACTGTATGACATATCACAATGACAACAGTATGTGCATTGTACATCAGGTAGCTGTGTGGCAATTTCATATAAGTACATGTGACCTAAATTATTTCAGAGGTGGGAACCCTGGTTTCTCCATGAACACATCTGTTATCTTTTCTAGAGTGTGCTGCTGCTTTCCAGACCTTAGGTCACAGCTGTATGCTTGTGACAATCCCAGCCACTGCAGTGATCCCTGGCATAAGTCATCTGTGTCACGCACACTCATTACAGTTTCTATTGAATAGTGTGAGTGAGGGTTTATGCCTGAGGTATATTTCAGACCAGTTAAAATGCAGCAAAGACTGTCAATGATGGCTATACATTATAGGTGTACAACAACCTTTGTGGATATGCATGCAGACCCCTTATTGCTTATGTGATTCACCAACGGATTTCAAAATACCTTTGGAAATGTGATTACCAAAGGAGACATGATGTAACATTTAGCTGTATGTACACATCGGTACCTGTCAACATGTTGGCGGCTACTACCTATGTGGTACTGTGGGGATACAATGTTTTGTAAAGGTGGATGACCATGCTTTAGTTGGCTTATAGTTTTACAGCATGAGTTTGACAACAGCTATCTGTCCGTATGGTACCTTTGTGGAGGATGTGTGAGTCATCTAGAGAATGCATTATAAGCCACAGTTTGCATTCCCAGACATGGACGGACATATCCCTACTGTGTTTGCTTGTACTTAAGTGAGCTATATGGCAATCAGGAGTGGTCCCAGAAATGGGTGCAGGTGAAGACCACTGGTTACTGGCATAGTATAGTTCCTGAAGGGTACAAATGTTACTGTGTGTCCTACATCTGTCTCTCAGTTGTCAAGACATCATCTAACGATTGTTTATGGTCAGGCTGTAGAGGTTATGTATACTACCAGAATGCAAACTAATGACAGAAAGTAACAGTATCACCCACAGCACAGTGTCAAACCATGTCATACACACATGTGTACCCAAGTTCCAAAATGCGTGTAGTACAATGCATACTGGCCACCAACAGAAACTATGTAGTGTTAACACTCTTTAATACAGGGCATGTCACCCTGCCCATGTGTCCACTATGCACGTACATGCAGACAGTGCACCTCCACCATGTTCACAAATGTACACCTGCAAACCTGTGCTGCATACATCCCACATGTACTGTCCACTCTCTAACACATGCTGCCAATACTACACACATCAGCCAAGTGGCACGTGGGCGGACACTACAATATTGGGATTAACACTGGTGTAAACAATACTACACTAACAATCATAGCTTTAATGCATCATGGCTGCTCAGCTACACCTTCAAGGATAACATTACACTTTACTGCTGACAATATGCTAACATTGCTATACTGCCATAAAGTCACCATGTGCATCAGCACAATGTTAGCCTGTTCCTGCATCAATGTTACAGATGACAGGAGGTGGCACAGGTTTTCATCATATGCACAGGGTGTGTTGTTGGTTTGCCAGAGGCCTACATTGAGACATACAATCAACATGTGTGTGTGTGTGTGTGTGCGTGTGTGTGTGTGTGTGTGTGTGTGTGTGTGTGTGTGTGTGTGTGTGTGTGTGTGTGAGGGCCAGGAGTACTGGTATGGGCCAATGTTGATGTAATGTGTGCGGGTATGTGTTAGCCCTAGGTGTCTGGTTTATGTGTGTGGGTGTCTGCATGCACACAGTTCCACCATGTGGTTGCCATATATGGGGATTTGTGGGACAGCCACAGACTGTACCTGCCAGGCTTTACAGATCACCGACTCCAGCCACGGATACGGTACCTGTGCCTGGCAGGGGTGCTACTGACAGTATTAGGTACTGAGCCAGACTGATTACTACCCTTAGAGGTAGACATATGTACACTGGAGCCAGGTCCCTGCTGGAACTGTCCAGAGCCACGTGCACATGGACTTTAGGGCGGTCTATGGACAGCCCACCCCCAACATTGCTGGGGCTGGTACTGGCACTAGGGGAGCGGCTGTGACTTGAGGAACATCTGCGGTGACTGCCAGCTGCTGATGTTGCTGGCATACATCCACGTCGACGTCTCACCCATCCCGCACTGTCCTGACACATGGACATGACATTGCGAAGGACATCTAATGTCTCACCCCAACATCTATCCATGACCTCAGTGTAATTATGGATGGCACCTGCTAGGTCACAGATACAGGTAGACATATGTACACTGGAGCCAGGTCCCTGCTGGAACTGTCCAGAGCCATGTGCACATGGTCTTCTAGGATGGTCTATGGACAGCCCACCCCCAACATTGCTGGGGCTGGTACTGGCACTACGGGAGCGGCTGTGACTTGAGGAACATCTGCGGTGACTGCCAGCTGCTGATGTTACTGGCATACATCCACATCAATGTCTCACCCATCCCGCACTGTCCTGACACATGGACATGACATTGCAGAGGACATCTAATGTCTCACCCCAACGTCTATCCATGACCTCAGTGTAATTATGGATGGCACCTGCTAGGTCACGGATACTGTCATTTAAAGCAGTGTTATGTGCCCTCTCTACCCTTAGTCCCTGTCTGGTGTACCGTTCCATATGTGCCTGTGCCTCCATGACAGCCTGGAACATGCATGAGGTTGTAAGACCTGTCGCATGTCTGCCAGGGGCATGATGACCAGCAGTGCTCTGACGAGAACCCCTGGACATCTGCCTATGTGGTACTGTCCCAGACCTCTGGGTACGGCTGCTGTGTCCGGATGCATGTACCATAGGTACCACACTGTCCTGGCCATTGCTGACTGTAGACTGTCCCTCAGCTAAGGACATTGGTGATGAGGGATGTATTGGCAGTATGACTGTGTGCATGGATGGGGTGGACAGCTGTGTACTGTCGATTGGTGGCCCAACGACAGACCCTGGCAAACATGCCTGTGCCTCAACACACCTATTTTCATTATCACTATTTGACTCAGTGACATCAGATTCCCTGCTGCAGTGAATCAGCCCAACCTCAGCACCTGTGAGAGGAAGACAGGAAACACACTTTACGACCTGTACAGAACACATTCACACATGCACACATGCACACATGAACACATGAACACATGCACACATGCACACATGCACACATGAACACATGCACACATGCACACATGAACACATGAACACATGAACACATGCACACATGAACACACGAACACATGCACACATGCACACATGAACACATGAAAACATGCACACATGAACACATGAGCGCATGAACACATGCACACATGAACACATGAACACATGCACACATGAACATATGCACACATGCACACATGAACACATGAACACATGAACACATACACATGCACACATGCACACAAATACACTTCTCACTAAAGCAGAGACACACACACACAAACACACACACACACACACACACACACACACACACACACACCACCAGCAATCCAGAACATACCCAATAGCAGTTGATCGGGTGTACAGTATCACAAGACAAACAGTCATATAACACGTGTCAGCATGCAGGACGTGTGTTGCTCAACAGCATGCAGTGCGAGTGTAGACAGTCCTTGTTGATAACAGTATACATGGCTTTGATGCATGTGTGTTGTTGTTCAGTGATTGTCCTCACTCTGGAATGCAATGTGTACATGGCCACAACATTGCTGTGCAAGTACTACAAGCTCTTCAATGTGCTGTGCACCATCACTCACAGGTATACATACCATGGCTGGATGTTTAGCTGTGTGTCACAAAGATATCCGTTACTGATTAGAGCATCTGTGTCTTTAGCAGATAACTGTGGACACCGGTTTAGCTCATGCATGCTATGTATACGCACAGGATGAGTGGTGCATGTATACCTGATGGAATACCATTGCCAACATAGCCATTGTACAGTAGTTATGGTGAGTGTAGAACATATTGTGGACATGCCAGTGCCAGCCATGACATGGCATGCTACAAAACCACTGCAACATTAAACATCACGCATACCCAATGTGTGTCATGTGACCTATACAGTCAATAGCATTACAAGACATATATTTGTCACTTTGTGCAAATGGTGATTGCTATGCTTATTGTGTATAGGTGCATATGTTTGCACACACACAACACTAAGGTGTATAGCAATGAATGCTATGTGTAGTACTGTGGTTACTGTAACTGGATGGCGTGTTGTACCATGAGCCATCATCATGCAGCATCATGTGGTCACTCAAGGCTACTTATGTGTGCCAGACCGGCACCTGTCATGCTGTACCTGAACTGCAGTATCATGGCTACATTCACCATTTCACAGCCAGTTGTTACATGGGTTTGTAAGGTGCCCAATACGGAGCATTGCCTAACATGAATGTGTTGTGTGTTGGAGAGTGTTGCACTGCCCCATGATAGGCCTCTACCCCTCAGGTATATTATGTGTGCTGTGTGGATGACATTTGGGATACTGGAGTGTGACCTTACAGTGTGTGTCTGAATATGCCATGGGAAGCATATTAACATGTACTGCATATGATGGAGTTGTGTATGTCATGTGCATGTGTATCAACTGCCTATCCAATGTCCACTATAGTGTAGCCACAATTGTTTGGGATGCTCTGTGTATTGCATGTGTTTGAGGCAGCCACTCACACTACTGAGTTGTGCATAGTCTCACAGCAAACATGCACAGCATGCATTATGAGTATATTACATGTGTACATGGCCTACACCTCAACTATGACATGCACATTTTGTTAGCAATATTAAATGTAGAACACACTCACCAGCATGGGTCTTCTGCCTTGCTGTCACACCAGAGGGACCTACAAGGATATGAAACAGTTTGTCAGTGGCAACAACTGTGGCATTGTTACTGTGGGTTTGCAATCTTACAGTAGCACAATGGTTGACAGTCACAGGCCTACACATCATGTTCCAAATTATCAGTATTGAACAACACCAGACTCCACATTTTCTAACTACACAGTACACATCTCACATATGCATGATCTAACAATAGAGGTAACAGTAGTCTACAGACATGCCATCTTACCTGCACGCTCCATGTGAATTTGCTGGGGGGCTCCAGCCTCCATGATGATGCATGTGTGCTGTTGTTGTTGTTGGCCGGGAGCCCCCAGGCTCAGGAGCAGCTCATCCACTCTGGTGAGGGGGGATGGTTGGCAACCCCACCATCTGTGGCCAGCTGTTGCCTATGGACATCAGACGCACGCTGCTGGACATGTCTAAGTAAATCACTGCAGTGATGTCGTACCTGCTCATAAGTCCGGTTATGCATGCCTATTTCATTTATCCTATGGACAACATATTGCCACAGCACAGTCCGTTCATGCTGGTCCTGGCTGGTTCTTAAAAATAGCAGGGTGCTCTGTTGGATGAGACAGTTGGTTAAAATCTCATCCTCTGTACGGCTATAGGCTGGATTGCGATGGTGGGACATGACCCTGGAAGACAATAAAACAATATGTGTGAGCAAGTCATGTGGCACACTTAACATTTTACAATACAGATACCACTGAACTGCCATAAATAGCAAACTATTGTCTGTCAGAGGATACACACTTTCAATACCACATATCAGTGCTCAACCCACAACTGCCTGACAGTGCCTGACACGTTCTATATATTAAAACATTTTCTGCACAGCAACAAAGAGAAACCACTATGTAAGACTATGCAACAGTACATGGCACACTATATGTGACACAATGCACCACCTAGCCACAGGAGGTATATATCAAGCTAATGCATAACAAAATATGTAATCCATTGCAATGATTGTAAAGTCCAGTTACAGTATTACCAGTATACCACACTAGATGTTGATGGAAAACCCCTGCCTACAATATGTGCACATTCGTGACTATAGGTGGCATACTGCTGTACTAGACTATACATGTTGGTAGATATGCACTTATATCCTGTAACACACATATAACCGAGGACATGTTACAAGCATACCCACACACAAATCAGACATACATACAGGACACAGAGGTATGGCAACCCAGATGAGATTTACGTGTGCACCATACAGTACTGTGTGTCAGTGCTTACATACCCTTATAAACTGAACAGGCAAAACAGTCTACTGAAAAACAAAATAGAGAAGAAACCACACAGTAGCACAGAATGAAACGATAAAGCGCTTTTCGTTTATTCCAATAAACAAACTTCTTCAGATCAAGAAAAACAAAAAGTCACAGCTTAAATACTCTCTGGGCTAATACTTACAAAGTCAATTAACTACTTAAAGTGAAAGCTGACTTACAAGACACACCCTATTTGCAAACACAACTAGACTAAAAACTGCTTTTAAAGTAAAAGCTAAAAATCCAAATAGTCAGACTAAAAGTACAACTAGCATTGTCTATAAAAAATGTGTAAATCTAGCCTACTACTAAGCTAGTGAGGCAAAGAAATAATAATTACAAGTGCATAAAAACTCCGCTGGTGTTTGTAAAACTGAGTTAATACAAATACCTATGTTAGAGCACTAAACTGTGTATGTTGAAGCACATCAAGTGTGCTGAACATAATTGGTAATAAGTAAAATATCAAAATAAAACTACAAATTCTCAGCAAAAAATACACATAAGGTCTCTGAACCAAGGTGCTCAAAAGCATTAGAATAACTGTGTCGTGCTAGTGTGGAAGGTAACCTGACACAGCCTACCTATTAAGGCTCCTAAGTTTAAGAACACTACTTAAAGAACAGTTCTCATTCAGACCTGGTGAACTGTATGCATTGAGTCTAATTTGCCAAAACAGCTCTCGCTCTTCTAACTTAAGTGGGAGAGGAGCACCCCTGAAGTCCTGTGTGATCTGGTCAATAATCAAAAATTTAAACATATGGTTGGGATAAACTGAAATGTGTTTTGCTAGTGCATTGTCAAGTTTCTGCTTCCTGATCGCATAAGTATGTTCATAAATGCGGTCACGTAGGCATCGTTCTGTTTTGCCCATGTAGAAAGCTGTACAGGTTTGGCACATAGCTAAGTAGATCACCATTCTTGAATTACAGTTAGCTCTTAGGTTCAACTTGTATTTAAATCTATTGGATTCCAAGATGTATTGACAAAAATTACACGCCTGGCATTTAAACATGCCAGCTGTCATTGTTTTTTTAATATTATGTCGTTCAAGGAGGGCTTTGAGGTTTTTTGCCTTTCTATAAACAACCAAGGGGTGATTACCAAGTTTTTGGTATACTGTGTTGTCCTTTTTGAGTAAGTCCCAATTTTTACGTAGTGCCTGAACACAGTCACTACTATTGAGACTGTATGTTGTTATGAATGTGACACCAAAACATTCAGAAGGATGCCTTCTTGTGTGGACATTTACTAAGTCTGTGTTCGAGGATTCAGTGTCATTCATAAGAACCAATTCTCTATTCAAGATTGGTTTATAAAAATGACACTGACGCTTAGACGACACTTCTTCTATAATAGTGTCTAACATTTCATGTTGGTAACCCCGGTGTAAAAACATATTCCTTAGGTGTCCACATTCATTGGCAAAATCACTATCCAATGTGATAATGCGGGCTGCCCTCACTAGCTGACCTTTGACGATCGCCCGCTTCTGATGAAAAGGATGACAACTTGTGTAGTGCAGGAATGAGTTAGAGTACGTTACTTTCCTATATATATTAGCTGTATATTTGTGAAAGCTAGTGTCTTTAGAAAGTAAAATGTCCAAGTACGGGATGGCTTCAGTATGGAAACTAGCAGTGAATTTCAAAAACTGTGTAGTTGAATTAAAATAAAATTAAAATAGTCCACTAACGCTTCACTCGTGAGCAAGTCACCGTCCAGGAGGATAAAAATATCGTCCAAGTAACGGGTGTAAAAAATCACCTGGTCTTTAATCTTTGGATTTTTATCTTTTACTTTAAAAGCAGTTTTTAGTCTAGTTGTGTTTGCAAATAGGGTGTGCCTTGTAAGTCAGCTTTCACTTTAAGTAGTTAATTGACTTTGTAAGTATTAGCCCGGAGAGTATTTAAGCTGTGACTTTTTGTTTTTCTTGATCTGAAGAAGTTTGTTTATTGGAATAAACGAAAAGCGCTTTATCATTTCGTTCTGTGCTACTGTGTGGTTTCTTCTCTATTTTGTTTTACATACCCTTATGCCTGAGGTATGTAATCTATGAGGACTACAGGGAACACACAAAACAGTGTTTCCAAGCAATGTGGACATACACCATACTGTGCTGTTTAGGCCTACAGCTTCAGGTAGTACTACAGTTCATACAGGGGTTTGATTCACCAGCAGTACCAATCAATGAGCATGCATGTACTGCATTATCCTCCAATGGCACACCCCAGTTAACACAAAGGAACTACATC
This sequence comes from Protopterus annectens, assembly GCF_019279795.1. Lineage (NCBI taxonomy): Eukaryota > Metazoa > Chordata > Ceratodontiformes > Protopteridae > Protopterus > Protopterus annectens. Next base: position 1,806,862,651 of record NC_056731.1, read on the forward strand.
AGACCATATGCCATACTGCTTTTTCTGGCTAGCAATAGCATACACATCTTTTGCTGGGATCAGAGCTAGGACACATGATACCATGACAGAAACAGTTTCCCACTAAGCTATCTCACATATACACAACTGTGACACATTCACCAACACATTCACCATTACACTCAGTCAACCTCACATAGCAATTATTACAACAAGTACATGTGGATGTGTATTGGTTCATAGGTAGGTAATAGGCTATTGACCCTAGGGCCTATAGAAGCCTAGCCAGATGGTACCCTGGCCTTTGACACCCAAGTAATTTCGTTTCATGTGTCCCTGTCAAGCAGAGCAACAAAGGTGATTCCCGGGGTGTATTTCCTATCTCCCATCCAATCATCAAGACTATTCATGATGAGTGCTACTGAGGAGCTTTGATTGCTATTGATAGGTAGTTTGTTCCAGAGTATTGGATGTCTCTGAGATAGGAATCTATCCCTCCAGCATATTCTATTTATTGAGGTGACAAGGTTTAGGTCCCTAGAGCGTGTAGCTCATAGGGATTTTGATCTGTTTACGTGGAGTATGTCCAACAGCTCTGGGTTTGACATAGCTTTGTATGTTAGGCAGAGGTCACCTCTGGGTTGCTGGTATGCGACACAGTCTAGCTGTGGTTTTGTGAGATGGTCTGCATAGGGCATCTGTTTGAGGACAGTATTACTCTTTGTGAGGTATGTCTGTGGCCTTTCCAGTTGCTGTAGATATCTTGTGAGGTACATACCAGAAGGGGCATTGTACTCTATAATGGGTTTTGTGAGTGATGAGTAGAGGGGAACACTGACCTCTTTTTCCCTAGATGACACAGCTTTTGTGATGAGTTGTGCCATGTAGACAGATTACATGACTAGTGTGGCACTGTGATTATCAAGGGGGTGACTACTGTCCACCTGTGCCCCATGGTCTCTTATCACACTTTTGATGTTAAGTCAACTACCACCTATGTGGTAGTTCATGGTTACAGAGTTTTTAGCAGAAGGAATGCCAATGAATTTCAGACATTGAGCTTGAAGGCATGGCTTTGTCACCAGGCATCTGTCATAGTAAATATGACTCTGTCTCTCCCTGTCTCTCTCTCTCTCTCTATATATATATATATGTATATATATATATATATATATATATATATATATATATATATATATATATATAGATACACATACATATAAACATCCATTGGTGTGCATATAGATATACATATAGGCACATATACAGTCCACCTTTCATGGTGGGAATATCAATTATGCAAAGTATGTGAGGTATACGGTTATGTAATGATATTGCACAGTCTTGTGCGAAATGCATTGCAAGTGTTCTCAGCCCATGTGGCTTTAGCAGGCCTCACTGGCTGCAACACTGCAAACCTAACAAATCACATGCACAGCGTTTAACCACCACATGTCATATACCAGCAATGTATACTGTCTTGTTTGCCACACACACTACTACCTACATACAAATATGCACATAACAATCTTCACCAACATATATATGACCTCCCTTCAGAAACAGTTGCAGTATGTCCCTTGCTCTATGCACATGTACAGATGCTAATATATCTGACACAGATATATCTGTCTACATGTGTGTGCCATACACACACAAGGTCCACACTGTTGTAAGTTCCTGGACCAAACGGCTGACCTGTTGGGCCTTGCTGCAACATGAACAGGTGTCATGTGTGAGCACACAGTAATATTAGAGGGTGTATACATAGCTGCAAATGCTAGATTAGCATACTAGCCTGGCACAGCAGTTGCCAATGCTATGCTACACATTGATATGACTATCATGCATGTGTTACTCTGTCACATCCATGGTTATATAGCTGTATGTGCTACTACCCCAAACAGCCATTGTCCACACTACTGTACAGAACACAGATAACATGGTTCAGATGTTTGGCATTTAATGCTGAGCTACATATATCTCAGTTATGTACCACTGCACACAGCTACACACTGATTTGTCCATGGCAGTAGTTATGCAGGGTATCTGTGCATAGATACGTACTGCTGCCACATATTGATGTTTCAAAGTATGTAGCGTAGTCTTCAAATACATCTACTACATGCCAGTAAATACATATCTGTTACATACCTTTCCTTTGTATGAGTTCATAGTATTCAGTTTGCTGTATCTTTGGCTTAATGTAATTCTTTTTTTTATGTTTTTTTTTATTTATTAGCTTATTATTTTTTTCCACTGGTGTGGGTGGGGGTGTGTGTGTCTCTCTCTCTCTGTCTCTGTCTCTCTCTCTCTCTCTCTCTCTCTCTCTCTCTCAGCATCTGCAATGGGATGATTGCATGTGTGGCCAGCAAGTACAGCTTGCTTTTATAGGTATCTGCACATGTGCATGTGATGGCCTCTGCACCAATTGGTGGCCACCATTTGGTAATTGCATGCAGCCTGCTGTGTGGTAATTACAATACTCACTGTCATAGCAACCCAATGTTATAAATTGCTATGTCAGGTAGGCGTAGCCCTTTCAGCTTTCCAAAGTGGTACCCATGCTTGTTTGCTGTGGACACCGTTGTGTAAGTCAGAATGTTGGTATAGTTCTTATATCTGAAGCTAGGGGTGTAGCCAGTGATATAAATGTTGTACTCAGACCTGAATGTTGCCACTTCTACTACACAGTTGTCAGTGTAGAATTGTACTCACTCCTACAAATGCTAACACAAGATACATGGGAGTATGTAGTTTCTTTTCTACTTATACAATTAACTGCCATACAAAAGTAGTTGTTGAGATGTATTCATTTGGCACATGAACTGTTTATGAACTGCTGTACTGTGAATATTTATTTACTCACTGTTGAACAGTTTGTGCTTTTTTAGTGTTGACATTAGCACAGGCTGCTCAAGAAAACTGGACAAATTTCAGTACTGAGAATGCCTACATACATCCTTGGTAGACCCTGAACACACAGGTTTATTGTACATTTGGGTAGGGGTGCAGAAGGACAGAGAGCATTATATATTAATGTGTGAACTTTATCTTGCTGGACTTAAATGGTTGCTGTGTACCTGTTAGTTTACCAAGGCAAGTAGTCTGTCTGCGTAGCTCCCAACTGTGGACCTATCCAGATGGTAGCCAGAGGTTAGCCTGTTATTCTTTGTGCACTGCACCAGTCTTTTCAGCACTGGAACAATGGCATTGTCACAGCTGGTTGCTACCAGTACATGGCTACATCCCTTGGTATGTCAGTGTTGTACTCCTACATAAGGGTATGCTTCTGGAACTCCTTCCAAAGTTATTTGCACAGTGTGTAACAGCAGAATAGCTGATATGCCTGTGTGTTTCTGCCTCTTCCAGGCCTCTCAAACACTCAGGTACATATTTGAGCAGACTCAGGGAAATGTAGGTCGAAGTGCGGTACACCTTTACAATATTAGAGACATTAGGTTGAGACTTTGAGAGAACCAGAGCATATGGATTAATACACATTTCCTGAAGTACAAGCAGTGTCTAACTCTTACTTATTGTCATTATTCATTAAGTGTAATTCACCACCTTTCTGCCTAACGTCAGTAGCTTTCAGATGGATTCAGAGGGACACAGCTGAAACCTGTCTTGAAATCAGGGACATGCCTGAAAATTAGTCACAGTTGTGAAGTATGACCTCTGCCCTAATCAGATATGCTAGTGTTTGTCCTGCTATGATACTGTGTGGGGGTTGTAAAGTGCTGCTGTAACATTATTTCCTGCTAGAATGGCTGGTTCTCTTTTCACAGTCATGTAATGCAATTCCACAAGAACTGCTAGTAAAGATCCACAGAACAGGATTTCTGTATGGCATTCCTATTTTTCCTTTACATTCACTCATTCTGATGCCTGATATATTGATTTTTAGCACCAATTTGTTGTATGTTTTCCATGGCTCAGTGGTACTTCATGTAGTCTAGTGTGTACAAGGTCCGGGGTTTGAGACGGATAGAGGTATTTTATTTTGCTGCTGAGCAGAACAAGGACGCTGACATACAGAGTGACTAAGGCACTTTTAAGCAGTTGTAAGCGGGTTTGCGTGGGTTTGCGCGATGCTTAGCTAAGCGCACACAAGCTTAGCTAAGTGCACACAAGTGCACACAGGCGCACACTCGCGCAAACCTGCTAACTACTGCTTAAAAGTGCTTATGCCCACTAACCCCCATGCTCATTTCTTTGAAAGAAAAGAAAATGGGGAGATAGGAAAGTGGTGAAAACGGGGTACAAAGAGGGAAAGACAGTAGGGAAAACAGCTCGGGATGTGCAAAATGGGTGTAGGGAAGGCCCATAGCTGCCCATTTCTTTAACAGCAACAGCTGTGCATATGCAATAATTTTGGAGTGAAATATGAAACCTTCAACCCCTGTGAGAGGGGTGAGGACAACAAAGTGTGTTGAACTGCCAATTAAATATCAGTTTATGTGTCCAGCGGACATGTGTGCAAAATGGGCAGCTATGTATGGGGCGTCATTTTTTTTTTGGGAGCAGAATGCCCTTGTTTTTTCAGGTGAGAGTGAAATGTGGGGTAGGGGAAGTAAGTATATTTGGGGAGGTAGGTTGGGGAGGTACACAGACAAGACAAACAAGATGCATATAAGGGCGGAATATGACACATGTGGGGGGTGAACACCATTGACGGGGAAGGATGTTTGGAAATCGCAAGCCCATGAGCCCACAGATGGCAACAGTGGAACTGAGATTCCCAACCATGGGCAGTCCCCACTGCACCTTCACAGCCCAGAGGGTGGCTGTGCTGGGGGCTGCGTAGGAGGGGCAGGCTCACCCATTAGTCGCGCTACCCGTGCCTGAAGCTGGCGTAAAGGATCAGCGACATAACGCTCAATCTCCCTACGCACCACAGCCCGGACTGTTCGGAGGGTGATAGTTGGCCCTCCTCTGCCTATGCTTGCATGGGGGGACAAGCCCCATCCCCTGCAGCGCTTCCACCTGAGGGTGGCACAGGGCCAATGGAAGAGGAGGTCCCAGGCTGGGCACCGGACCTGCTGGTGCCAGGTGCCATGGCCAGCTGAGGTGGGACAGGTGGGTCTGCTGGGACTGGCCTTCTCATACGTTCTATGTTTAGGAGGAGTTAATGGAAATATGGGTTAGTAACCATCAACAGCATTCCAAATTAGTTATAACAGCATGCCGAAGTGTTCCCATTAACCCAACACACCAGAGTTCCAACAGTTGAACAGCAAGCATGACACATGCATATATGGGACAACAGTAAATATTGCAGCAGCATGTAGGTTTAATTGATGGCAACAGGCCACCAATATTGTGGTATTTGAACAGGGCACATGCATTGAAATAAATGCAGATATTTATAAACCAATAGGACATATGTCCCAACAAATGTTTTCAGATTAGACATACCCATTGAGGTGTGGAATTGCATTTTGTATGCACATACAGTAGGGTGGAAAATGATAGCGCCATTAACAACTTATATATTCTTCTAGTTTACACTACATTCCTATTGACTGCAGTTCTATGTCCCCTACATGTATTATTACAATACACAATTGTCCTTGGATCATGAAATGAGTCTTGCTAGATCTTTATATACATGGGCTGTATCTGACATACCAACTGCCCGGGATGCAGATGTTACTGCTACATATTTTGTGAGTTGCTCAGACACAATACTGCTGAGATGGTACACTGACAGCTCTACTTTCATATACTTATCTAGATATGTGTAGGTGAAATTATCAGTTATATGTTAACAGCTTCCTACATTTATGACAGCACAATGACATTTCTGGGGAACACAATACCAAGCTACTCATGTGCCAGATTAACCTGTACATGCTGGGCATGAACCAACAGTTGAGTACTGTGAATTTGCTTAAAAGCTACTGGCACTCCCTTCATCCACTTTATATGGGCCTACCCAACTGTGTGTTCACAGCACTTAATACAACAGTACTATTCCTATAATGCAAGAGTACAACGACATATCAAAGGAAATGACACAGGCACACTCCAGGAATTATACCTTTATTAAAGACTTAAAACACTTTTCTAGAGGCTCTCTTATTTATTTTATATGACAGTACATGCAGAATAATTATTAGAGATTTATTATACTTTTATTTATTGTGTTTAAACACATTTTCAGGCTCTCTCATTTATTTTACATAGCAGTACATGCAGAATACTTACTAACCTGCCTGGTGGTGCAGCCTTAGCAGCCTATCTGCATAGGCTTGCTGATTCACAGCATGGACACCTGCAGCTGTGAAGTAATTGAAGTGATATTGAGACATACCTATCCATAGTATACACTAGAATAACAATTCTTACATACTTAATTCCATGGCTACTTACTCAGTAGTGGGGCATTGGGCATACCATGGGCCTCCTGGATCCACTGGTCCAGTTGATCCGCCTTGCGTCTTCTCAGGTCTGCATGGTGGTGTCTGACCTGCTCACCAGTCCGAGGAACGCCTGTGGCACTGGTGAGTTCATGAGCTAGACCGTCTCAGGCTTCCGCTTTGTATTGGGTACCCTGGTACTGGCCCCGCAGGGGTCTATCCTCATGATGGTGGACAAGGAGCCAAACCATTACTTTGGACTCCTCAATGCCCCAACGTTGTGATTGAAAATGAGAGCCCTCTCCAGCACCAGCCATTGCTGCCTGCAGATGGGAGCTACAACCAGTTATGGCTAGTATTCCTGCCTATGGAGCTTAAATATGCATAATTTCTCGCACTTATTTGTGATTGGCCAGTTTTGAAAAAACGCAGCTGAAGGTACGCCTGCTTAGCAATGGGTAAACTTACATTGATATGTATGTGTGTGTTGAAAGTGCATACTTATGAATAGCTGTCATGGCTTAGTGGTTTATTACTGTGATTATGGTGCACAGTATCCCAGATTCGAGTCCTGTCATTGCTTTTTATTTCACTACTGGCCAGACCGGTTAGGAGGTGTGGCTATGTTTTACCATCTTTGCTCTATGTTGCCCGATGTTGCTCTATGTTGCCCTATGTTGCCCGACGTTGCTCTACGTTGTGCTAGTTGGCACGATGCGCAGCACCGCTCAAAGCTATTGCACTAGTTAAAGCGGTGCTAAGCTATGAGCAATTATACTGAAATGTGCTTAATACTGGTAAACTTTGCTTAGCAGTGCTTCACATTGCTTAAGATGCATTACATGTGCATTCATCAGTATGCATAACCATTTCACTTTCTTATATATATATAAATTTTGTTCACTATTACATAGGCCATTTCAATGCTTTTTCATAAGATTTCATTGGTAAATGGCAGGAATTCTTTTCATATACGGATTTCCAATAGGAAATAAAAGGGGAGTGGTGGGACTCGAACCGGGAATGCCTCCTCTTAGTGCAAAGATTCTACCACTATGCTATTGCTATTTTGCTTAAGTTGCGTATAGGTTTCTTATTATCATCTTCGATGTCTTACTGCTAACTGTAGCTAAGCAATGGGCAAACCCACGCAAACACGCGCAAATACGGGCAACTATATTGGGTATAATAAAAAAAAATGATTATTTACATTTTATTATTGTACTGGGGGTTAGACTGTGGGGGAGTGTAGTGTTGGGAATGTACACATTTGAGCGGTCTTGCTCATGTCAGTTGACATTTCCCTATTGTGAGACTTGCAGGGGCATGGATTTTTGGACTGCTCGGCAGTCCGACACACCCTCTACACTCGTGCATGTTCTGTGTTAGCCTTAGAGATGAGGCAGCACACCCTCATTAATATGCATGGCGCGCTGCTGTCTTATTCTTACACTGGCGTTTCCGTGTAAGCCTCCTCTACTCTTACACAGACGATTCGTGAATCCTGGGGAATGATTTAAGAAATAGCAGTTACAAGGCTATTTAAGACAAAAACAGAAAAGGAATCATATAAACAACATAACAAAACATCAGAATTATATACACTATTTACAATATGCGCTACACAGAAAAAAAATATTAATAAGACAGGGATTACAAAGAAATAAACATATGCTGTTAAATGACAATAAAAGAAATGCTATATCTTTGACGTATACAGCTGTTTGATGACATCATTTGAGTTTGGGTATTAGATATTAGAGCTGTTTGTGTAATTCAGAATAAAATAGTCCTGCTGATAACTTTAATCTTTATTATATTTTATTTATTTATTTTATTTTACATTTGTTGACCGGGCTGGTCTAGCTGGATACATGTCCATTTTCAGCAGAGGCCCGGGGAGAAAAGCTCCACTACAATATGCTAAGAAAGTAAAAAACATACATAATATTCTAAGGAGATAAAAACAGGTAGAGAACAAAAAACATTTTTTAACATAGATATAAATGAGTACATCAATGACCACTAGTGAGTAATTCACGATTCCTTCACGGAGGAGGTGAGGTGGGGAGGAGATACTAAATGAGGGGATGATAGTCAACTAGTCTACCATGGATTAGAGTCTAGTGAAGTGGTTGTTGGCTAGGTTTAGTCTGGTTTAGGGCAAGGGCATAACCAGTGTGATTTCAGGAATTGGCTGAGGTTAATTTTGAATACGTTAAGCGAGGTTATACATCTTAAATTGTTGGGAAGTGCGTTCCAGGTTTTCCCTATGGAGTTGGCATAGATGGCATCCCCGCCAGAGTTCTTGGATATGATGGTTTTAATTTGAACACTATGCGCTGAACGGAGGAAATTCAGGTTTGAATAGGGTGGAAATACTTTGGCCAGAGCAGGGACTCTGTCAGGCTGGTTAATTATTTTAAATACTTCCGTAAGTTGAGTGAATTTGAGAAGATTGGGGAGTTCAAGCCAGCCAAGTTTCTTTAGGTTAAGGCAATGATGGGTGCGGTATGGGGTTTCAGTTATAAATCTTGCTATGTGATTATAGGCGACGGAGAGCATGTTGAGTTCACGCTTATTGAGGAAAGATAGGATAGGGGAAGCGTACATGAGGGTAGAGAGAAGATGAGTTCGAGCAATGGTAAGTTTGGTGTGAGGGGTCAAGAACTTCCTAATACGATACATTGACCCAAGTTTTTTATTAACTGTCTTGATGGTATTGCTAATGTGAGTGTCAAATTTCAGCTTGTGGTCAATTGTTACTCCTAATAGTTTAGTGTTGGGAACAGGGTCTATGATGGTCCCGTTGGTGGATTTTACATGGAATGAGAGACTATTAGGAGATAGAGGTTCATTACCTAGGGGAGTAGCTACTGAGGGGAAAAATAGTAGCATCTTGGTTTTTGCAGGATTTAGTAGTAGTTTCAGTTCAGTGAACCAGTTTTCAATTTTCGTGAAACAGTTCTGGGTCTTTATTTGTAGTTGTGAGAGAGAGATCTTTCAATATATGCTCAATATATGCTCTAGGAGGAGGTTCCAGTATTGTCGATAATAGGAATGTTTATTCATGTTACATGTTAAAAATGTATGTAAAGATATGTATTTGACAGCCATGTTTCTGAAGCCTAACCAAGAGAGTTTAGAGGTGTCTAGCCAGTTTTGGATTATATAAAGTTTAACCAAAGCAAAGAGAGTTATAAGAACTTACAGTTTTTGTTTTGGTAGTTTAAGGGTAGTGATGTTGAGAATAGCAAACTCCCAAGACAGAGTACATTTTTCATTACCCATTCTTTGTAGTCTAACCTTCAGAGAACACCAAAGTTTGTGTGAATATTTACTATGCCATAAAATATGTAAAAGATCAGGTGATGTTGAAGGGCAGGAAGGGCATTGTGGTGAGATATCTGGGTTAAATGTATTCATTTTGGTTGTTGTCTGATAAGCATTATTGTTAATCGTTAGCTGTGTAAATGTATACATATATTCTCTTGTATGACATTTGCAGGTGATATGTATTTCTCAGAACATAACTGTGTAACTACTTTGATATGCATGTGTATTTTTTGGAGGTGTATGTCAGTTTATCTAAGTACCAAACTGATGAAACCCATATTCGTGACAACATATGGTCGACAATTTGTTTCTCCAAACCATTCTGATGTAGATCAAAGTACAGTATTGATCATGGAATTTGCCCTTTTCCCACTATATTGCAATCTTGGAGTTGGTCTAAATAATAAGCAAGGAGTGAGGGGGGTGTAGAGGGAGCTTTGTGTTGTTGCCGTGTGTTGTGTGGGTTTAAGTTAGTTTTTCGATAACTAAATCGTTGATCATATGGTCTCTACCATATTGCTTTGACAATGTGTTTTTCAATAACCAAACATTTTTTTTTTTTTTGTCTTTTTCAGCTTTTCCCGGTTAGGGGTCGCCACAGCGGAACTCCAGTCCACTGATGATTGACAGTAGATTTTTACATGCCAAGTTGCCAGCCCTGATACACAACCTTCAACGAAGGTACCCCCATTCACGCATGTCTCCACACAGAAGACGCTCTAACTGAGAATCAAACAGGACGATGTCTTACTGTGAGGTGACAATGCTACCGCAGCACCACTACCTAACATAATCCTGTGTATTGGTAGTAAATGGTCAGATGTAAAATATGCAGAGAAAGTACATATATGTTGGGTTGCTTATTTATCTTTATATTCCATAGTAAACATATCTAGCTGTGTCAGTTCCTCTGCCAATGCAGATGTAATTGTATGCCTATATACATATACATTCACATATATCTGTCTATATATTGCACAAGTATGTGAAGTTTAACTGACAGAATATGTTAATGTTTACCATCAATGTAATGGGTAATGACATTTGACACGTGCCAGTAGCAAAGGATCACTTTCATCAGATGGGCACAGCATAACAGGTAGTGGTCTAGACTTTGATATAAGGGGATTGCTTGTATAAGTTCAAATACAGCTTCTTCTAGGTAGGTGTTACATCACCTGGCATGTTGCTTTCTGCATGTTTACCTATACTTAATAAAACACACTTTTGGAAGACCACAGTATACGACATGTATATGCCACATTGGTTCATTCCTGGAGTTTTGATTATGTTAATATATATCAGCACCTCTTATAATATAGTTATAGCAAGTGAATGGACATACATGTTGCATTAAATGAGTGAATTATGTTTCCAACTGAATCCGTCACATATCTGTGGCTTTTATCAACTTCTGCCTTGTTTTTTGTCTCCCTTCAGCTATGGAAAAGATTGCTTGAAATAGAGCCATGCATGTCATGAGGATGTGCAGCCTGGAGGTGATGTTGGGAAAGAGGTATGGCTTGTATGTGTGTGGTCTTCATAAATTAGACATACCACCAGTGGAACTTTCATTGTTGTCATATAAGCCAAGGTATCCTGAGATGATAAATATACCCAAATATATGTTTGTGTGCTCCCATGATGCTCCACTATATCTGTTGATGCGTGGTATACTAGCACTTGATAATAAACACCTTAAGCTAATGCAGACATGTTTCCTTGCGGGTTATGGTTTGTTACACCATATGGTACTGTATTCCTATGTTCAATCACATTTTTATGTCACAACTTAAAAGATCGTCACTTGTTATGTACTGCATTCTCCAGCTATAAAGGCTTTGCAATGTGTGCAAGTTATTATATGCTCTATGTATTTGCAGACTTAATGATTTCTTACAGTACTCATGCTAGCATATGGGCAACATATACACATGACATTGATACACTGATGAAGTCCTCCACAATGGTTATTTCTTATCTGTTCATATATTCAGCCAGTATTAGCAACCTTCACTTGTAAATATGGTGAAAGAGATGTATCACTGTGGTTCTGCTTGTATGTATTCATTGCAAACAATTCACTCAGAAGTATTGGGAAAAGGCCACATTACTAAGTCAGTGTGCACGCAGAGTTCATGAAATTAATATTGTTTCAAGCTTTGATCTTATCTGAAGTGCTCTTTTCAGACCCAGCAATGTACCCATAGTTGCCTGTTGTGCAGTTCATATAGGGTTACATGTACTGGTAGCATATTTAAGTATACTTGCAAATTATTTTTATGTCACACCTACTATTATTGAACCTGTCAAGGGATCTTTCTTCCACATTGCTGTCATTTCTGCTTGCAAGACCTGGAATTTAATGATTTGATGTCTGTCTCTACATAAGACACTATGTTTTGCTAGGTGGGTGATTTTCAGTGATCAATGCTACTTTTGCCTTTTTTTCCTTGAACTACTATTTCTGGTTTTCTTACATTTATTTTTAGAACTGTTTGTAAGGGCTGATACCATATGGTATAAACATCATCATTCTCCATAATGATTTCTGGTTCATGTTTTCAATCCTCCATTGCTACTTCTGTGGCACAATCATCAGTACAACAGTCTTGCCACATTATTTTGTCTTAAAGTGTACAGACTGTCAGCCATAACAGTATTACACCCAGAAATGAGATGTGCAACTGGTTTCTGATCAGTTCTCCAGGACCTGAATTTGTCTGTTTATCCCACTTGCTCTATAGACTTTGTAAACCAATGTGTACATGGTTCACTATCTTAGGTAGTCATTAATAGCCTTTCATCTTTTAAGTTACCTCTTCTTAGACATTCCTGTGTCGTCTTAATCAACATGAGGTTGTTCCAGTAGATCTGGATGCTTGCTACTATAGTTGTAGACTTTCCAGTGATTTTTCCCTTCCCATCTTTACTGTTTGTAGAATTATTTCTTTTCTTTTTTGGCAATCTTTGTTGCTCACTGATTTTGTCTACTTCTGGTATGATTTTCATCCCCACTTTATTCTGAAATGTTTCTGCTGAGCTGTGCAAATATGTCATTTTTATGCTGTAGAACATTCACTATGTTTAGATCTGATGAGGTCAATAAATATGTATGCAGCCTCACAACTGCAGATCTATATACATTTAGTCAGTTTTGAGAAAGCCAATATCTTGTTCAGAACAAGTGATGTACAATCATGGTATACACTGATTTTATATATCATTTGATAAGAAAAAAACATGTTTCTTGTTTTCCTGTCTGATTCAATGTTTTTGTGACTCGTCAATTTTGTCAGATCTGTAGTCTTCTGAAGTATGCCATACTGAGCTTTATTCTCATTTCTTCATGTTTTAATGTTGATTGAGTGGTGCAGCGGTAGCATTGTTGCCTCACAACAAAAGATTTTTGGGTTTGATTCTCAGCTGGGGTGCCTTCTGTATGGAGTCTGCATGTTCTCCCTGCATTCATGTGGGTTTCCTCCCACATTACAAAGACATGCATTTGGAGTATTTCTCCCCAGAACTCCAGTGAAAATTGGCTTTGTTCCAAGTCGGACATTCCCAGTTAATAAATCAAATATTGTCGATTCTTCATCTATTCCTAATTATTTAAAACACTCACTCCTGATGATGTTCCTTTATATCGCATTCCTGTCCCAAGTTGATAATTTTCTTGGTACTGCAGTTTCCCTTTTATACGTGTTACATTTGCACATTTATCAATAGAAATGTCATTCTTATATCATCTGAGAAGATGCTATCCATTTGTAGTTGTACTTTAAGATCCTTGTCTGATAAACTATACAATTTTAAATCATCTGTAAAATGTAGATGAGATGTCTTTAGACAAGGCTGGCTTCTAGACTTTAAGCTATAACCATGGCCTATCCTATTAGGTTAACAGCTTAATGGGTTAATGGCAAGACAAGCTTTAGCAACAAATTATTGTCCATTCTGGTGTGAATGACCTGAGATGTACCTCCCTGGACTACATGAAAAGAGACATAGAGGAGCTCTCTGAGCATGTAGCCCAGGCCAGTATGACCCTGACCTTGAGTAGCATCTTACCCTCACCAAGAATGATGCCACAATATGAAGACAAGATGATCAATTTCAACAATTGGCTTAAGTACTGGTGTCATTCAAAGGGGATCCAATGCCTGTCAGCCTGGGATGATATGCTTGACAAGTCACGATGCTTCGCTAGGGACGGCTTGCACCTGTCACCCCTGGGCTTTTGGATATTGGCAAAGGCTCTTGCTACCCCCATAGTGCCTTTTTTAGGCAAGGCTCAAAAGACAAACCCACCTCCATAGGTATCACAAGGGATAAGAAACTAAGAGTAATGCTACTCAACGCCAGAAGTCTAAACCTCAAGATGCATGCACTTGAAACTCTCCTTAGCATGGAGAACATCGATATCTGTGCAGTAACAGAAACCTGGTTCAGGGCTCTCGAGAGCACCCCAGCACTACCAGGTTATACCTCATACCATGCTTTTTGGCCCCAAAACTTGGACCGAACCACAAAAGGAGGGGGAGTATCGATATTCATCAAAGATACCCACACCTCCAGGTTGGCGGCAAAGCACAAAGCATCAGAGACTATCCATGTGCAACTAACAGTGGGTGAAACTGCCTTCCAGTTTATAGCCTGCTACAGACCACCCTCCCAAACCCAGGAACCCCACTCGGCCTTCCTGAGAACACTGGAAAATATGAAGGTCTCTCTAAACACCATTATATTGGGCGACTTCAACTACCCAAAAATAGACTGGGAGCATTACTCTAGCTCCAACACCCTAGCCCAAAGGTTCCTAGAATTCATAAACTCAAATGCTATGGAACAACTTGTTATCATTCCCACAAGAGGGGAAAACATACTGGACCTGATTATCACCAACATGGGGACTCTATGCTCCAGACCAGAAGTCTATCCCTCACTGGTAAGATCAGACCATAAACTGATCTCACTGGATATTCACATCCCGACCCCACCCCTTGCCCAGAAAACCACAGTGAAAAACTTTACTAAAGCAAATTTCACACTCCTCAAAACCGAGGTGGAATCCTTCAAAGCCCCCGGGCCTGTGGAAGATACGGCCCAGACCGCAGAATCCTTTATAAATGCATTCTATGAACACCTTTAGGAATGCATAGATCATGCAATCCCAAATAAAACCAAGACCCAATCCTCCAAAGGCAGACGCCCTGTCTGGTGGACCCCAGCCATAAACAAACTATACAATAGAAGGAGGAAGCTACTACATGATAGAGCAAAATCCCAAAAAGGGAAGGCATCTCTGATCAGTATTAGCAAAAAACTAAGGGCACTCATAAAATTGTCTAAGGCCAGCTTCGAGAGAAAAATTGCACAGGACACTAAGGATAATCACAAGGCTTTCTTTAGTTATGTTAGGAACCTGGGTGGGAATTCCCAAATATGCTCAGAATTAGTCCAAAATGACAAAAAATACACCGAACCCACAGACATTGCCAACATCCTAGCTGACAGGTTCAGTGCAAACTCCCCCCCCTCCCCACCAAAAGGGCAAATATCTATCCCAGCAGAGTGCTGCCCCCCTGACATCTCAAATGCTCAGGTAAGAGCCGCCCTCTCCAAAGCAAAAAACACAGCTTCAATGGGACCAGACGGTGTCCCGGGCTGCATCCTACATGAACTCCAAGAAGAGCTAAACCCAAACATAAAACTACTGTTCAATCTCAGCCTTTCTACAGGATATGTACCCAAAGAGTGGTGTACAGCAACAGTGGTCCCTCTCCACAAAGGTGGTGCCTCAACGGACCCTGGAAACTATTGCCTCATAAGCCTGACTAGCTTGGTCTGCAAAGTTATGGAAAGGATCATCATGGACCTCATAAATAAAGATATTGGGGACCTACAGACACTGGATCCTACCCAGTTCGGCTTTGTTAAGGGCAGATCCTGCCTCTTAAACCTGGTCGACTTCTTTGAAACAGTCACCAAGGCCATTGACAAAGGGAAGGTGGTCCACACAGCCTACCTGGACCTCGCAAAAGCCTTCGATACAATACCCCACTCGGGCATTATAGATAAGCTCACCAGCTTAAATATAAACCCCTATGTCACTAGATGGGTTGCAAACTGGCTCAAGGATAGAACCCACATGGTTAGAATTGCTGGAGCCATGTCAGACTCCAAACCAGTTACAAGTGGCGTCCCGCAAGGCTTAGTCCTGGGACCTCTCTTGTTCGGTATATATTTCTCGGAGGTTGACAACCACGTGGCCAAAGTGGTTAGAAAAACATTTTATATAGCCCACCTAATCATGAAGGGATTCACATCTAGATTAGGGGAGGTCATCGTGCCTCTTTACTCATCCCTCATTAGGCCCATAATTGAGTACAATGCCCCTTTTGGGATGTACCTTACCAAACACCTGCAGCAACTGGAAAGACCCCAAATGTACCTCTCCAAGAGGATCAAAGGGCTCAAACAGATGCCATATGCTGCCCGGTTAAAGAAACTCCAGCTCTACTCAGTGGCATACCGCCTGCTCAGAGGCGACCTGTGCCTGATGTATAAAGCCATGTCCAACCCGGAATTAAGGGACATGCTGCACCTCAAAAAATCCAAATCCCATCGAGCTACATGCTTGAGAGACTTGAACCTCAGCACTGAAATAAATAGGACATGCTGGAGGGACAGATTCATAACCCAGAGGCTCCCTTCACTCTGGAATAAAATCCCAGTCCAGGTTAGGCAGAGTCCCTCATTGACTCTCTTCAAGAGGAATCTTGATGAGTGGATGGGAGATCGTAGGTTTACCCAGGGTATCACTTCTGTGTCACTGTTAGACAGAGGCACAGTATACTAACCTCAAAAAAGGGCATAGCAAAATTAATTTAAAATGGGTGATGAAAGCCAAACATACTCTGGCTAGGCTTATAAATGCCCTAGGGCAGATAGCCTAGTATGAACCTATGAACCTATGAACCTATGAACAAAGCAGCAGTCGAGACAATTATAATATTGAAATATCCCCTTTAAATTTTTATCCTTGGGATAATAATTTGCCCTTTTTCCCAGCTAAGATGCAAAGTTATTTGCTACTGTTTTATAGTCACTGCAATGTAATTGATCACTGCAAGGTGTATCTTAAATATCTATAAGCATTCCATTATCTATGAATGTGGGATGCTATCAATTTTTTGCAGTCAATCTATGCCATACCTATATTCTTCTCCTTTTTACAACTCTCTCTTATAGTTTTGTTTAGCAACAAATTATTGTTTGTACCTTTTGATTTTCTTTTATTACCTTTTTATTCTATTGCCATAACTGATTTTTTAAATGACTGTAAACTCTGCCTGTATCAGTTCCAGTATATAATTTGTATATTAACAGAAGGCAAGTTATTGGTCTTTAGTTCTTAGGATGGCTTACAGGTTCATTCTTAAGGAGGAGTATCACTTTTGCTGTTGTTAATCAAGTTTATGTCTGTTTTGGATGTGCATTTAAGTCATCGTTACTTAATGATATGTCATTGTGTAAAGTTATTAATACATACAGCCAGAAGTTAGGTACTGCATCTGGGCCTGGAGTTTTCCAGTTAGAAGAGTTTCTTAATTTGTCGCAGTTTCTCTAGCTATTACTTTACTCTATTTCCTATCATTTATATTAGAACTCCTTACTGCTTCTTTTAATTCATCTATCCATTCCACATTTTCAATATGTTCAAAAGGGTCTTCATAAATGTGTCTTCAAAATATACCTACTTCTTCTTTTTAAGGGGTATTTCTATTCCTTTTGCTTTATTTCCCAATCTCTATATAAGCTTTATAGGTCATTACTGAATTGTCTTTTTTAATTTTTTTCCCTTTATATTTATCTGCATACATTTTAAGTGTTTCTGCTTGCGCTATTTTATTTTATTATTAGAAATAGTATATGATAAATCCTGTTTTTTTATATTATTTGTTGTTTTAACATGTCTATCTTTCTAAGGATTCCTGATGACATGTTTCATTTCTGTATTCTTTCAGTTGTGATAATTGTTGTAGTTCTTTACGGATTTTTTTATTCAGTGCTTCCATGGTGGGATTCCACTTGCTCCCTTCCTTTCTCTTGTTGCTCTACATTTTTGTGGTAACACACTATCTGTTATTAGTTTAAATGCAAGTAATGTACCCTATGATTGTTATATCACATGAATGTCTCTTAATAGTCTTAATTGCTGTGTTCATCTTGTTTACCAATCTTTTAACATTTGGGTCTTATTTACTTTCTGTACTCTGTTTCTTTCATCTATCTTAATATGTCTACTGTCAGTATTAAGTCAAGCAGTTCCTTCCTCAGATTATTTTCTTCTGGACTGAGAGCTTTTTGCTGTCTGTTTCCTCTGGATATTCTGAAATTGGTACAAGAACACTATCCTGTAGCATATCATCTTCAAATGCATCCTGCTTCATCTGTTGCTCTTCCTTACCTGGACCCATTGGCTCATTATGCTGCACCATTACCTGTGTCAGGTGTTCCACTCTTTCTTGCCACTTCTCTTGCTTTACAACTTCAACACTACTTTCCTACTGGGCTCCTACATAAGACTCCAGGACATCACCCTGTGGCAAACCCTTTTCAGATGCACCCCACTCAGCCTGCTGCTCCTTCATATCAGGATCCATTGTTCCGTCATTTTGTGATACTGCCTCTGCTGGAATTTCCACAATTTGCAGAGAGTCCACCACTCAGTTTCTATTTGTTTAACTTCTAACTCAAACATCTTCCTTTATACATTCCCCTTTTCCATACGTGAGTGCCTTTGTCTGTATTTAATTTCATGGTTAAGGTCTTCTCCTCCCATGCACAAGGTACAAGGTTTGATCCTGACCTCCAGCCAGTGCCTGTTGGAAGTTTACTGGTTCTCCCTGTGTCTCTGTGGGGTTTCACCCACCTCCAAAAAAACATGCTGGTTGTTTCCATCTCAAATTCACCCAAGACTGGAGCTGTGGGCAGCAGCACAGACTCTAGATGGTGCTCTAGATTAGAAAGAGTTGTATAGGCCAATAACTTTGTACATCTGCTATGGGGTGCAATATCTTCAAGATAGGAGAACATTGATCACAGACTGAATGACATAGCTGAGCCTGTCACTGGGAGGTGTAAAAATATGGCTGTAGGTGATTCGGCCATGTTCACAAATATTGCCAAATGGGCATGGGTATTTGCCAGTGATAAGTGGATTGAGGATCCAGCTTACTCATACCTACAGCAGAGACCCATGCTAATGGTGGGAGGGATGTATGTGCCCCTGTTGACCATTGTGTGCCTGCCATAAAGCCCAGTAGCTCTGGGTCAGTAAGCTACTGGCTGGCTGGTGTCACGTTGCCCAGCTTGCGTACCTGAAATAGCTTTGATGAATAAAAGCTGCATGTAAAACAACTCAACCTATCAAAAATGAACTAAGGATTGCTACACTAAAAAAAAAAAAAAAAAAAAGTTTTAAAGGATCACCACACTCAGTGTAGCTTCACTGGAAGTGGACGATATGATGGTAATGAGGAGGATGGACATCCTCTGCATCCAGGAGGGTTAGGTGAGTTTAGCATAATGGTTAAGGTCTTCTCCATGTAGACACAAGGTACAGGGGTTGATTCTGACCTGGGGTTATTGACTAGGTTTATGATGGCCATTCATGGCAGATAGCCTAGTATTCATCGATGAACATCTAAACCAAAATATCTATGCATATGCACATTTTTGTTTTGATTAGATTTGCTTTCTCCTTAGGATATATATTGCACAATATCAGATATCTTGTTCTTTCACATGTCAATATTTTGGTTT
This sequence comes from Protopterus annectens, assembly GCF_019279795.1. NCBI lineage: Eukaryota > Metazoa > Chordata > Ceratodontiformes > Protopteridae > Protopterus > Protopterus annectens. Next base: position 1,806,882,162 of record NC_056731.1, read on the forward strand.
TATACCTTTTGTAGTAACTGAAAAAAAATGTTCTTTCAAAACTACACAATTTGTTGAATTCTTTACTACTCAAAGGTTTAATACCTTCATTCCTTAAAACCACAGAACTTCATAAGAACAATTAAAAACAATTGTTAGACAGTTTATATAGCTCCACAAAAAATCCATGTGATAACTCACAATAAAAAAAAATCATCCTTTCATAAAACCATATATGATTAACATTACTTTGCATTACTAAAAGTTAGAAAATAAACTAATGCACACTTGCCAGGACATCAAGTCATCAAATCTCTTTAACTAATGCTTTGTATACAATATATATTAAAATATATAAGAAAACCCTATTTTAATTATACCTTTACCCTATTTTGTACCAACAACTCATTGATTGGAACTATTCCATTAATACCTGGAAATTTTCTGGCATTTAATAATAACTGCCCGTATAACTCTCTGAATTCCAAGTGGCCTGATCAATTGCCTCTCATACTAAAGGGTGGTACTCATTCTTAAATAAAAAATGCAAATTTCTTAAAGTCAGGACAGGGTATAGTGTATTTATAGAATGCATTGGTTTTATCCTGTCTCTTAATGCCATAAAGATGTTGATAAATCCTAATTCTAAGCTGTTTTTCAGTTTTGTCATTATAAAAGGTAAACAGGACAAGTGCTGAGGAAAATATACAACCCCCTTTGTGTTACAATTTATATTGACCTTTAGGAGATAATAGTCTAAAACAATCAGATACCACATTTTAGCCTAGAGAATAAGCCTACATCAGGTACATCTTCTATATTTATACTTCACTGCCAAAGTCATCAGATCTCCCTTCAAAAATCTGTTTCAGATTTTTTTCCTCTTTTTATACAGAAATTGTGGTCTGTCATCCATCATTTTGTTTCAGGTCAAATGTATCAACCACTGTTGCCCAGTTTTTCACCATAATATCTGTAATCTCATTTACACTGTCATTATAGCTACAAGGCATTGCTTTGGAAAGCAGTTATTATTATCTCTTCCCCTTCCTCTTCCCGATCTCTGTGGTAATATAAAGATGGGAAGGAACTTGCCAATTCTATTCTTAACTACACTCTTCTTGTATTCTGAAACTTCTACAGATGGACACCCTCTCACAAGGGACATACTACATAGTATGTCCAGGTCTTAACTGATGACATTTGCAATGCTGTGCTACAGTGGTTTGGCTAACTATACCCTCATCACCATGGGTGCAATGTACAGGAATGTACCATTATGTGCCATAGGTGAACACTGGATTGCAACAAATCAGGAATGGACATGTTGTATACACTGCTTGCATGGCATATATTCCTGTGGCAAACCTGCCCATTGGCATTGTTTTTGAAGGTTTGTGATATTTCCTGGGCCTACACTGTGAAGGGTCTCCTGACCAGCATTGCATTTCTTATCATCACTTGTCTGTAACACAGCTATTAATCCTGTACAATGCAGGACTGGTGTTTTGTTTGATGGACAGTGCGTTACCTCTTGCATGCATGCGTGGAGGTTCTAAACTGACTTCTGTAAGTGTGATCCTACATTTCTCTGTGTGGATCTGATTTCCCTGCTGATTGTTGCCTTGTGTTTGCAGTGCTCGCAGCCAAGGTCATGGCTACAGATATATATGCAGCTTTGTTGCATTGCCCTTTTTGGACAGATATTGATCCCTGTCATATGCATAACATCATTCTTGATTCTATTTGTAAGACTGTCATATGGTTATCAATATCATGGCACTGCTACTGTATGCACTGATGTATTAAAGAAAGTAATGCATTGCTGTATCATGGCACTGCAGCTGCTGTATGCATTGATGTATTACATAAAGTAACGCACTGGTGCATCATGGACTGCAGTTATATGCACTGATGCATTACTTTATGTATATATTTGCATGGTAGATCATGCTTGGGCTGCATCCCTAACCTGATTTTAGCTTACAGTGATCTACTCTTGTATAATCTGTATTGGTGTTGTCTTTGTCTCTTTTTGCCCTTTTTTGTATGTTACCTGCATTTGTCTGTTCTGTGGTGTGTTTTATTATGTGAATTGTACTCCTATTCTTTTCCCAAAATTTCACCAATCCTTCTTTTCTCAAAAAAAAAAAAAAAATCAAAATGGGGACTATTCCCACTAAACAAACAAAAAATACCCATGACCCTCTACCCTCCGTCTAATCCTCCTATACCTTCTTCTATCATGTCTGTCCCTCTTTTTTAATCTCACCCACTTTTTACTGTTCTGTCACCCCCATTTCATAATGTGTGTACTTTAAACAGGTTTCCTCCACATCCTACTGTATTTTAAATACAATATTTTATTATCTAAGTTATATGGTTATACATGCAACATCACCAAAAAAAACAATTATTTTATAACTTTTTTGCATGGGTTACAATGGAGTCCATTAATAAATATCATTGTTTTATTTGCAAGTTATGAAGGAATCTACACAATAATGGGAAATGCTTATAGTATACATGGAATGTTACTTTCTCTTAAATTATTGCTGAAATGCCATGCCTTATATGCCACCTTGGCAAAACTTTGCTACTTGTTTGCATAAGTTCATAGGTTCATAGGTTCATAGGTAGGTACTAGGCTATCAGCCCAAGGGCCTAAGTAAGCCTAGTCAACAAGGTTCCCTGGCTTATGCCACCCAAGAAAGTTAATTTCCTGTGCCCCTGTTGAGTAGATCCACAGAAGTGATCCCTGGGGTGTATTTCCTATTTCCCATCCACTCATCAAGATTTTTCTTGAAGAGTGCTAATGAGGATCTTTGCTTGACATAGATGGGTAGCTTGTTCTAGAGTATAGGACATCTTTGGGACAGGAATCTATCCCTCCAGCATGTACTGTTTATTGTGGTGACAAGGTTAAGTCCCTAGAGTGTGTAGATTGGAGGGATTGGGATTTCTTTAGGTGTAGCATGTCCAACAGCTCTGGGTTTCACATAGCTTCATATGTTAGGCAGAGATCTCCTCGGAGTAGGCGATATGCTACAGAGTAAAGCTGGAGTTTTTTGAGACAGTCACTGTAGGGCATCTGTTTGAGGCCAGTAATCCACTTTGTGAGGTGCTTCTGTTGCCTTTCCAGCTGCTGCAGATGTCTTGTGAGGTACATTCCAAAAGGGGCGTTGTACTCTATAATGGGTCTAATGAGTGCCGATTAGAGGGGAACAATGACTTATTTTTTCCTGGATGAGAACCCTTTTGTGATGAGGTGTGCCACACAGAAGGATTTCCTGACTACTGCGGCGATGTGATTATCAAAGGAGAGACTACTGTCCACCTTGGTCAACGGTCTTTTATCACACATTTGGCATTAAGTAGACTGCCGTTAATGTGGTAGTTTATGGGTACAGAGTTTTTAACAAAGGGGATGACAATGCACTTTTTGGCATTGAGCCTGAGGCCATACCTCTGACACCAGGCATCTGTCTCAGTGAGGCCCTTCTGTAGGATGTCCACATCATTTGTGGACTTGACTATGGCTCCTAGTTTGCAGTCATCTGCGAACTTCATTAGCCAAAGGCCTTCTGTGTTAGCCTGTACTTCAGAGAAGTAGATACCAAACAGGAGAGGTCCCAGGACTGAACCCTGTGGTACTCCACTTGTCACTGGTTTGAAGTCAGATTTGGTGTCTGCAACTTTTACAGTGTGGGTTCTGTCAGTGAGCCAGTTGGCAACCCATCTTGTGATGTAGGGATTTATACCTAGCTTAGTGAGTTTAGCTATAATTCCAGAATGGAGGATGGTGTTAAAAGACTTGGCAAGGTCAAGATAGGCTGTGTGAACCACCTTACCTTCATTTACAGCTTTGGTGCCTCGATCAGGTTCAGAAGACATGATCTGCCTTTCACAAAACCAAACTGGGTGGGGTCCAGAGTTTGGAAGTTACCAATGTCTTTGTTTATGAGTTCCATGATGATACATTCCATGGCCTTGCAGACCAGGCTCATCTGCCTAATAGGGTGATAGTTCCAAGGATCAGTGGTGGCTCCCCCTTTGTGGAGTGGGATATCTGCTGCTGTGCACCATTCAGTGGGCACAAAGCCTGATGTGAGACTATGATTGAACATGGTGCTTAGATGGTGAGCCAGTTTGTTCTGAAGTTCATGTAAAACGCAGCCTGGGATGTTGCCCGGTCCCATGGATGCTGTGTTTTTGGTTTTAGAGAGTACAGCATTTACCTGCATAGACCTGATTACAGGGACTCTGCATTCTTCATGTATAGATATGGGCCCTTTAGGGGGTGAGAGGGGGGTAAAGTTAGCACTGAACCTATATGCCAGGATGTTGGCAATATCAGTTGGTTCTGTAATTTTCATGCCATTGTGTTGTAACTCAGAGCAGATATGGGTGTTGCCATAGAGCTCTTCAAATGTCCTGTGACTTCTCTCATATGTTCTTATGGGTATTGTTTGGTACCCATGTGTTGTCTACATGATACTTGCTGTTTCACCAAACTTTTTGATCATCTTCAGCAGGTGCATTATACTGATGGACTGTTTCTGTACTGTAATTCATTAGTATATTACCTGGCTTCTGACAATATTTATGCTGAACTCAGCACATTCCATTGACTTCTAGAAATCTTTTGCAATCCGACCCATAGACTAAAGGATGATTATTTAATACAGTGCAAAGTGATTGAAACTGTGGATTAATTTTAGGACCTAGGAATATGAGTGGGTCCAGTTTTCAGGGTTTTTTTTTTTTTTTTTTTTTTTTTATCATATCAAGCAATCAGTTAATAATAGTTATAAAACTACAGACAGAGTGAAATATGTATAAAGTCTAGGAAATCAGAAATTATGAAATCTTTGTTTGTTACATTAGACCCAAACTAGAGTATGGAATAATAATATAGAAACATAAGAAAACAGGCATGATTAAATCTAAAATAGTCCAGAAAAAAATATACCAATGTTATTCATTTCTGAGAAAGCTTAAGTTATTAAAGATTAAAATATCTGAACATGTACAGTTCTCATATAGCTATTTAAGAGGAGACCTTATTTAGGTATTGAAGGATTTAGAGACAAGTACTTCTGGGGGTTATTAAAGAGTTGTACAGAAGCATCAGACAGCTTTTGTAGTAAATTATATGTGAATGAGAGATGTATTCATTGGTTGTCAGAGACAGCAGGTATAGATAAGGTCTGGAATATATTATTAAATTATATTAAACCAAGTATCAGTATAGATATTTTTAAGAACAGCTATGATACTTATTAGGACTGTTTTGGTGTATTGGCAGGCTAGAAGGGCATTCTTGCCTGTGCCTGAAATATTTGTATGTATATCTGCATATAAAAGAAAAAAATCGCTAAGTTGTTTGCACTAACCATGACATAGCTGTTAGTGTTTAACTTGTTTTCTTCAAATTAGGTATTGAAGTCTGGCTGTTAACTTCCCCCATAGGAACAACGACAATCATTGACTGTTTTTCTCTAGAAACATTATGGAAACAATTGTTCATAACTCTTGAACCACTGCTGTTACTCAGATTATATGGAAACCCAAATGTGTTTAGTACTCACAGACTTTCACAATGATTACAATGCTTGTATTATAATTCAAAAACTGGTCTTATGTCTGCTTAACAGCATTGTTCTAACAATGCATGTCTAGGCTGTAAAGTTTATAAGCTATGACAGATTTATTTTTGAAAATTTAGCAAAAAATAATTCTGGGTTTGTGTGCATTATAGCATATAGTATTTGTGGGGTACTATGAATGCACTGATTACTATCACTGTAAATAATACTTATTACTGATAACAAACACTATTATTTGTACAGTTTTAATAACTAAATATTTTGTGAACAAGAAGTTATCTATCTTATATTTTGAAGTTGTTTTTTTCAGAAAGTGCTCTGAAATGCAAGAATGAATGTAGGCTGCTAGAGTTTTGACTTTCCACACCACTAAATGTTTAAGAGATAAAATAGATAGATAGATAGATAGATAGATAGATAGATAGATAGATAGATAGATAGATAGTAAATGAATTTAGTATTGTTTTGTTGCAACTATACTAGATGCAGGCTATATGTAAGGGAAACTCATCTGCAGAATAACTAGAAATGTCAAATTTATGTAGACACCCTGTAATACAGCTAACATGGCAGAGTGAAGTCAGTATGCAACTTAATATGGTAATATATTACATTTTATAAAGCAACTGTAAAATAATTGCATATTAGATTCTTACTGTTATTTTATTGCTATTCTCATCAGATATTTGAAAACATTCTGGAAGTGTATCATGCTGAGCATTTAAGTTATGATCTAAATTATTGAAACATGAACAGTAAACTATCAGTCAACCGGAACTCAAGCAACCGGCAAAAAATATTGAAGAAATGCAGTACAATTTTCATGTGTTGCACTTTCTGTTTTCCCCTTGCAGAAACATACCTTACATTTTTAGAGTTTTAGGGTTTTTAAAAGGAAGCTAGGAATAAATTCCCTCTCTCCCCAATCTGAGAACAAGTCAAACCAAACAAATAGTATAGGGTACAGTATTAGGCAGACCTATTTTTAATAGTAACTCTCAAACAATGAGAAACTACACTTATCCAGCATCTACCAATGTCCATGAATGCTGGTTAAATGAGAGTTTACCAGATTTTCTTTGGGAAACTGCTGCAGACAATTGGCAGCATATTCCTTTGCACATAGCTAAACCAGACGTGCGTTTTGTCATCATTTTCGTGTAGCTTAGATTTCTGACGTGGCTCTATTTAGTTATATCTCTCTGTCAGTGAACAAATTATGTATGCAGCTATGCTAATGACATTTTTTTCAATGCTATTATAAACTAACAAGTCTTCATTTCTCTGTAGAAGGATAATCCATCTGTAGCTATCAAGTTAATTTCTTAAGAATCCTGAAGAAAGACAAAAATAGTGGTGGGCCAAGGGCCCAAAACCAGGAACGAATTTTAAATTTTAAAGACAATTGAGAGATATCGAATAAAGTAATGCATGTTCTTAAGGCCCACATATACTGCTATCATTACAGCATTAGAATTAGCAAAATGTATTTATAATTTATTATTTATTTATCTTTATTGACTAGTAAAGTCTCATAAGCAGGCCTGGAGTGAAAAGCACAATTAATAATTAATTAATAAGCTAAATGCTTCATGTCCACAACTATTTTATATGCATGAATATAAGGATTATGTTAATTACATCAGAAGAGTACTTTTGTCAAAGTGGGATGATCCAGTTGTTTCATCAGTCCATCTTCTGATGAACATCTGCATGTGTGAATGTGAGACAGATGGTGTGAGTCTCTATGTGGAAGAGTTTTTAATATTCCAGTGTGTGTGTGTGTGTGTGTATGTGTGTGTGTGTGTGTGTGTGTCTGTGTCTGTGTGTTTATTCATTCAGACAAGTAAAGCTTTTCTGCACGTGAAGGTGAAATGTATGCATACATATGTAGAATTATGTCATCTAATTATTAAGTCAGTTCACTGAAGCAGGGCTTTTTGAGGTAGAAACATCGCAATTAGAGAAATGGCAAGCATTGTTCTCTAACACCCTCAATGCATGAGATGTGACCCCTACACCCCATTACTTATGTATGCCTACCTGTGAGGCTGCAATTAATTAGATAAAAATGTCTAATCTCAATGACTATCATTTTTGGTGAAAGGAACTTGTGAAGAACTGTACTGCGTACATATATATATATCTATCTATAGCTATATCTGTATCTATATCTATATCTATATCTATATCTATATCTATATCTATATCTATAATTCTGTACTCATCTGAAAGCACATTTTCTCAAATAGGCTAAATACACATGAGTACAATTGCCTTCCTTCAGGGCACATAACCTAATTATAACTATCTCCCTTCTAATGTTACAGTCATTAGTCTCTAACTCTGTGTATCACTAATGGGTCAGATAGGTGTAAACTTAAGGATTTCTCTATACACTTTTTCTACCCTCATTTCTCCATGTAATGCTTTACTCATATTGTAAGTACTCACAGTAATGTATACTTTGTTCATCTTACGTATTCCTTATTAATGAACTTATATTACACATCTGTGATCTTAGTTTTGTCTCTATTTTTACTGTTTATAATTGAAACTGATTTATTGTGATTGGTGCTGTACCCAAGTTATAAACGTCAAATATTAATACAATCATATATATATATATATATATATATATATATATATATATATATATATATATATGTGTGTGTGTGTGTGTGTGTGTGTGTGTGTGTATACACACAGTGGATATAAAAAGTGTACACACCTCTGTTAAAATACCAGGTTTTTGTGATATAAAAACATGAGACCACAATAAATCATTTCAAAACATTCCCCTCCTTTAATGTGACCTATAACTTGTACAATTCAGTTGAAAAACAAACAAATATGTTAGGGGAAACATAAAAAATAAAAAATGTACAATAAGCTGGTTGCATAAGTGTGCACATCCTTAAACTAATACTTTGCTGAAACACCTTTTGATTTAATTACAGCAGTCAGTCTTCTTGGGTACACATTTGCCATCAATTAAAGAGACTCTGATTAACCATGAATAAAGTTTCACTGTCCTAGTAGGATTTTTCTGAAATTTACTCAGTTGCCTGCTACAGCAAAAGCCATGGTTTGCAGAGAGCTTACAAAGCATCAAAGGGATCTCATTGTTGAAAGGTAACAGTCAGGAGAAGGGTACGAAAAAATCCCACAGCATTGGATATACCATAGCACACAGTGAAGACAGTCATCAAAAAGTGGATAAAATATGGGACAACAGTGACTTGCAAAGAACTGGACGTCCCTCCAAAAATGATGAAAAGACAAGGGGCAGGATTCACGAAGGCTTGCAGGGAGTCTAAGAGTAGTGTAAGACTCCATGCAGCCTTTGCGATCCAGGAACAGCCCTAAAGTCCGTGTAAGAGATCAGCTAAAACGTCTTTTACACGGAGTGGGCGTGGATATGCTAATCACCTCACTTGTAGCCGAATAGCATGCAAATGAGGTAGATTAGTGATCCAGGAAGCCCAAAGCAGCCCGTGTAAGAGCCGTTTTAGCTGCAGAAATGTACTCAGTTGACAACTGAGTACGTTTCTGCAAAAAACACAATAGAGCCATGTCAGCTCCAAATAAAGGGTGCATATGTGTCAGGCAGCATGCCAATGGCCAAATATGTGGCCATTGGCAAGGTACCCCGATGCAAATCTGAGAAATAAATATTTTTTTTTTTGGCGCCGGTGCTTAAATGCAGCGCAGCCCCGCACAAACGGGCTGCGGTATATAAAACATAAAAATGAAGGTTATAAACCCACAAATGTGGGTCTTATGCAATACATGGATTTACAATGCAGGGACCAGCAGACCAAAAACAACATGGCCACTGTTTAGTGGTTGCTAAGGGGGGAAGCTGAGTCTAAGAAATGTAACTAAGCATTAGTAGGCAATCTGATGCAAATGAGAGTTAGGATACTGAATTCCACTGTCACATATCAAATGAGCACATCCTGAGTAGTGTAAGACTTACATAAGGGGGAGGAACAGAGTAGGAGATAGGTGACATCATAGGGGGGAATGGCAGAAAGAAATGCAGTTCATTGGAGGTCAGTGATACATGCCAGATGTCAGACGCATATCATGGAAAGAGGAGTGCCACAACATAAGCATGGGAAAGTCAAGAAATGGAAGGTGTACACTGTTGCCTACACCAAAGTTTCTTGCTGGGCGTGCATGTGCACGTGTGCGTGCCATGAAGCGCGAGTAGGACAGTGTGCTCGCGTGTAAGGCAGACTGAGCATGTGGGAGCCTGTTGGTAGATGTTTAACACTGTTTGCGCTGGTGTGCGCGCATTTTAACCCGAATAAGCAGATTCTGAACCGTGTAAGCATGTGTGCGCACGTGTAAGCCACTGTGAGCGTGTTTCTGCTGGTATGCACACTGCTCCCCCCTGAGGAAACAGAAAGGAAAAAGGAAGCAACAGAATTCGTAGGATGCTAGCAGGGAATACTGCTGGAGCTAGCAGGTGAAAACAATTAGAAGCAGGCAATTACACAGGCAGAATAGTAGCCCAGCCCAGCACTTAAAACTCTGCAAACAGCAGTGCAGGATGTTTCTCTCAAGAGACACTGCAAGACAGTAGTAAGCTATTAGAAGTGAAAACTGAAAAAGCTGAACTCAGAGCAGAAATGTTAGGGGCTGCCATAGCTGTCATAATGAGACATAGGCAACTTGCTGAGGGTGGTGACAATGCAGTTGGTGCCAGACAACCCACAGTGAGGAGACGGAGAAGAGGCCCAGGGTCACCTACCATGGGTTACATGAGCTGGAGATAGTAGAGCGCTATAGAGTGGACAGAGACCTCCTGCAGCAAATAGTTGAGCTGTGCAGGCCACGTCTCACACACAGAACCAACAGAGGGGAACCCATCCCAGTGGAAACCAAGGTATGTGTTGGCCTAAGAATACTAGCAACAGGTACCTTCCAAAGACCAACTGGTGATATGATGGGGATATCACAGGCATCAGCCTCCAGGGTACTGCACCAGTTCCTGGATGCCATGTCAGCACATGTCGGTGATCATGTATATTTCCCCAATGCCCGTGAGGTATTGGCCAGCAATATACGTCTCTTCCAGCAAATAGCGGAATACCCTGAGGTAGTGGGTGCAATAGACTGCACGCACATACGCATCAAAGCACCAGCCGGTGAGCGGGTAGGGCCTACATTAACCACAAGGGCTTCCCCTCCATCAACTGCCAGGTCATGTGTGATGCCCAGGGCATAATAATGAATGTGTGTGCTGGCTGCCCTGGGAGCTACCATGATTCCCACATCTGGCATTTGACGCAGCTGTACCAGACATTTGCCACTGGGGACATCCCACACGGACACCTAGTGGGGGATGCAGGTTATGCACTGGAGCCGTGGCTGATGACACCCATCAGAAACGCACACACACCTGAACAGGAATGCCATAATGAGGCACACGCACAAACACGTAATGTAATAGAGCATGTGTTTGGGCTGCTCAAGTCACGGTTCCGGTGTCTGGACACATCTGGTGGAGCCTTGCAGTACACACCAACTACATGTACCCAAATTGTCATGGTATGTGCTATGCTACATAATATGATCTTGCGAAAACAGCTGCAGCAGGACCAGCATAGGGCTGGGCCAAACAGCCCCCCACCATTGCCAAGGCCATCACAGGCAGAGCGTGACTCGGAGGAGGAACAACCTGAGCCTGCCCCAGTAGGCAGAAGGAGGCATGCCCAGTATGCCCTGGCCTTGGCAAAGAGGCAATGCATAGCACATACACTGGCTCAGTAGGAACCCTGGGAATGATACCCCCTCTGACTCACTCAAATAATAACAGGGATGCCTAGAATGACATGACCTGATCACAAACATGTACAGGGAGTGTAATATGCGCATCCGACAGAGGCAGCCCTGCAGCACCACCTGAGGCATGAATGCCATGTGTTAAGTAATGTAACACCATGTACTATATGCACACCTGAGGACCGTGACTAACATCCTACCCTCACCAGGCATCATGCCACAATATGACAATGAGATGATCAATTGCAATAATTGGCTGAAGTATTGCAGTTAGTCAAAGGGGATCCAATGTGTGCCAGCCTGGGATGACATGCTGAGCATGACATGTTGCTCCACCTGCTAGGACTGGCGTGCACCTATCATTGCAGGCCGTATGGATACTGGCAAAGGCTGTTGTTACCCACAGTGTGCCCTGAATAGGTAAGGCTCAAAACACAAACCTACCTCCATAGGTATCAGAAGGGATAAGAACCTAGATGTAATGCTACCCAATGCCAGAAGTCTAAACAGCAAGATGCATGCAGTCTAAACTCACCCAGTATGGAGAATGTTGATGTCTGTGCTGTAACAGAAAACTGGGTCAAGGCTCACAACAGCACCCTAACACTACCAGGTTACACCTCATACTGTGCTGTACAGCCTCAAAACATGGAACAAGCTACAAAAGGAGGGTGACTAGCAATAATTGTCAAGGATAGCCACACCCCCATGTTGGTACCACAACAAGAAGCAGCATGGACTAGCCATGGTCATGTAACAGTGGCTAAAACTGCCTCCCAGTTTATAGCCTGCTACAGACTACCATCCCAACACCAGGAACTGCACCTGGCCTATGTTGGAATACATGAATATATCAAGTCCTCCAAACCACATTATATTGGGTGACTGAAAATACCCAGACATAGACTGGGAGCATTATACTAGCTCCAACACTGTAGGACAAAAGTTCATAGAATCCATAAACCAAAATACCCAGGAACAATGTAAAACTCCCACAAGAGGGGTAAGCATACTGGATGTGATAATCAGCAACATGGGTACTGGATGGCAAGATGAGAATTGTATTGCTCACTGGTAAGACCAGACCATAGAGTAATCACACTGGATATACACATCCTGACCACAGTCCCTGGCCAGAAAACCACAGTGAAAAACATGTGTAAAGCAAAAGTTGCACTCCTCCAAACTGATGTGGAATCCATTAAAGGCCCTGTGCAGGTGCAAAATATGGGCCACACCTCAGAACCTGTTATACAGGCATTCCATGAACACTGCCAGGAATGCTTGGATTATGCAATCCTAAATTAAAACAAGGCACAATGCCATACACGCAGGCATCTGGCATGGTGGACTCCAGCCATGATAGAGCAAACATAAAAAAAAGAAGTAATCACTGATCAGTAGTATGGCAATAAAATATGTCCACACATACAATCCACTAAGGCCAGCTACAACAAGTTGAATCTGTGAATCTTGAGGCAATGTTACACCTGCCCCAAGTACACAGACAATCCTCAACTCCCCCCAAGAAATACAAATATATGTGAGAGATGCAACCATTTATCCAAACTGGAGGCTGAGCTCCCTCAACTCAGAACTCCCAAAACTAGTCAGGAGGAGAAGGTAACCACACACACCACAAACCCAGACCCACATAGACCTATCACAACTGCAAACACAAGACATAAACACAGAAAAACAATCCCGGAGGCCCGAATTACAAAAACACCACACCAACAGAGGCCTCCAAAGCAGACACCCAATCAAACAACCTCCAAACATAGCACATGCAATGCATAGTACACAAAGCTGGTGTGCCAAACAGTCACAGGCCAGAAGGAGAAACAACATGCCTGATACAGTTGTAATAGGTGACTCCATAGTGAGACACGCTGCTGTCCCGCACACCAGACTGAACAAGAGAAAGGGTACAGTAAGCTGCCTGTAGGCTGCTACAATACGCCACATAACACAAGTATGCAGGTCACCCCAAAGCAAGTAGAAATATGATGCAGTCATAGTCCGTGCTGGTGTGAATGACCTGAGATGTACCTCCCCGGACTACATGAAAAGAGACATAGATGAGCTCTCCGATTATGTAGTCCAGGTCGGTATGACACTGACCGTTTGCAGCATCCTACCCTCACCAAGAATGATGCCACAGTACAAACACAGAATGATCAGTTATAACAAGTGTCACAATTACTGGTGTCATTCCAAGGAGATCCAATGTCTGTCTGCTTGGGATGTCATGCTTGACAAGCCATGCAGCTGTTCCAGGGATGGCTTGCACCTGTTACCCCTGGGCGTCTGGATATTGGATAAGGCTTTTGCCACCTCCATAGAGCCTTTCGTAGGCAAGGCTGAAAAGACTAACCCACCACCCTAGAAAACATAAGTGGAAAGAAACATAAGGGTAATGCTGACCAATGCCAGATGTGCAAACCTCAATATGCATGCTCCCGAGGCCCTCCCCAGTATGGAGAACATCGATGTCTGTGCAGTGACAGAAACCTGCTGCAAGCCTCCTGACAGCACACCAGCACTACCAAGTTATACCACATATCATGCATTATGGCCCCAAAACCTGGAACAAAACATAAAAGGAGGGTGAGTATCCATATTCAGCACAGACACCCATACGTCTAGGTAACTGACAATGCACAAGGCATTGGAGTCCACCCATGTGCAACTAACCGTAGGCAAGACTGCTGTACAGTCTGCAGCATGCTACAGACCACACTCTCACACACAGGAACCCCACCCAGCCATCCTGAAGACACTGGACAGTATGAATGTCCCACCAAATACCAAACAAGGTACTCACAAATTACCACATAGGTGGTAAACCATTATGTATGGAAGGAGTAATCAGGGACCTAGGGACACAAGTGGACAGTAACCTGTTATGTGACACTCACATTGCCAATGTGGCTAGGAAGACTGTCTATATTGGACACCGTATCATGAAAGGATTCATATCTACGTCAACAGAGGTCATTGTGCCCCTATACTGTTCTCTTAACAGACCCATAAGCTAGTACAATGCCTCATTTAGGATGTACCTTACCTGACACCTGAAGCAGTTAGAAAGACCTCAATGGTACCTCACCAAGAGGATAAAGGGTCTCAAATATATGTCATATGCTGCCTGGCTGTAGACACCCCAGCTGAATGCAGTCACATACTGCCTACACAGAGGCATTGTATGTCTGTTGTACAAGGCCATGTCCAACACAGGAGTAATGTACATGCTCCACCCCAGAAAACTCAAAGCCATCGGAGCTGTGAGAGTGAGAGATGTCAACCTCAACACATAATGAAATAGGATGTGCTGGAGGGACAGATACATAACCCAGAGGCTCCACACACCCTGGAACAGAATCCCACTCCATGTTAGGCAGAGCCCCTCACTGACACTCTTCAACAGGAATCTTGCCAAGTGGATGGATGATCGTAGATTTACACTGGGGGTCTTCACTGTGTCAGGTCCAGACAGAGGCACAGCAAAGCAAATCATAAATGGCCATAATATTCACATAGCAAGGGGTGGTGAAAGCCACACATGCTCTGGCTAGGCTTACAAGTGCCCTAGGGTGGATAGCCTAGTATGAACCTATGAACCTATGAAGATACAAATTGTACAGGACACTAAGGATAATCCCAACGCTTCCTCAACTGATGGTAGGAACCGTGTTGGGAATTCACAGATATGCTCTGAATCACACAAATATTACAAACAACATACCAAACACACACACATATTGCCAACATACATCCTGACAGGTGCAGTGCAACCCCCCCCCCCCCGAATGCAAAATATCTATCCCAGCAGATTGCTGGCCCCATGACATTGCAGATGCTGAGGTAACAGCCAGCATCTACAAAGGAAAACACACAGCAGCAATGGTATGAGATGGTGTCCTGGGCTGAGTCCAACATGGACTCCAAGAAGAATGGAATGCCAAATCACACTACTGCTCAATGTCAGCCTTACCACAGGATATGTACCGAAAGAGCAGTGTACAACAACAGTGGTCATTCTCAACAAAGGTGTTGCCTGAATGGATACTGAAAACTACCACCCCAGAATCCTGAGAAGCTTGGTCTGCACAGCTATGGAAAGGATCAGCATGTACCGCAGACATAAAGATATTGGGGACCTACTGACAATGGACTCTACCCAGTGTGGCTTTCTTAAATGCAGATCCTGCCCCTAAACATGTTTGACTCATTTGAAACAGTCATTAAGGTCATTGATGAGGGCAATGTGGTCCACACAGCGTAGCTGGACCTTGCAAAGGCTCCCATACAATACCCTACGTGTTCATTATAGATATGCTCACCAGCTTAAATATAAACCCCTATGTCAGTAGAGGGGTTGCAAACCAGACCAAGGACAGAACTGACATGGTCAGACATGCTGCAGCCATGTCAGACTACAAACCAGATATAACTGGCATCCCACAAGGCTTGGTCTTGGGACCTCCCTCGTTTGGTATGTATGTCCCATAGGTACAGGCCAACATGGAAGGACTGTGTCTGAACATGTTTGCAGAGGACTACAAACTGCCCACCATATCTGACCCTCCAGCTTACACAAGCATCCCACAAAAGGGCCACATAGAAACAGACAACTGGTGCCATAGCCATGTCAGCAAGCTAATTGCAGAAAAGTGTATAGTCAACCCCCGTGGATATACAGTAAGTGCCCACCAATTACCACATAGGTGTTAACCCATTATGTACTTAACATGTAATGAGAGACCTGGGGACACAAGGTGATAGATATCCTGCATTGGACAACCATGTGGCTGTAGTGTTTACAGAAACATACCATATACCCACCTAATCATGAAGGTTGTCAGATCTAGATAAGGGGAGGTCATTGTGGCTCTGCAGTCATCCTTCATCAGCGTTACAATTGACTACAATAGCCCCTGTGGGATGTACCTCAGCAGACACCTCCATCAACTGTAAAGTCCCCAACAATACCTCACCAGGAGTATCAAAGAGCTTGAACAGATGCCATGTGTTGCCTGATTAAACAAACTGCAGCTACACACACTACCATACTGCCCACCCAGAGGCAAGCTGTGCCTGATGTATAAAGCCATGTCCAAGCTGGAATCAAGTGAACATGCTGCACCTTGTACAATCTGAATGGCAGTGAGCTATGCACATGAGAGACCTGAACCCCAGCACTGACATACATAGGACAAGCTGTACTGCATGATCCATAACACAGAAGCTACCCCCACTCATGAGTAAACTCCCAGTACAGGTTATCCATAGAGTCACTCATCGATTCTCCTCAAGAGGAATCTTCATAAGTGGATGGGAGATTGTAGGTTTACCATGGGTATCACTGTTATGTCACAGGTAGACGGAGGCACAGTATACTAACCATGACATATGTCATGGCAAACTCCACTTACAATGTGTGTCGAAGGACAAACACACTCTCCAACTAGCATTAGAAATGGCCTAGGGCACATCACTAGTGTTTGCAAATGTACACCTATGTTGTGGAATACACTACCAATGTTGGACAAGCCTGGTTTAAGTAGTTCATATCTGAACATAATGCAACATGGTCAGATGTGCACAACTGGCCCCTAACCAGGCTGTTGTGCTCACTATGGAAATGTAAAGCAGTGATAGGACTAAAGCCCATGATACTGTCCACCACAGTGAAAGTACTGAACCAGTACAGTATATGGTACTACAGTGTTAGGTCAGTATGAAAGGATGTTGACAACTGTATGCAAAGTATCCCATGCAAACTCTGCAGGCACAGTATAATCCCTGTTGTGTTCACACACAAAGCAGTTGGACAGTAACTACACAACATGACACACAACACACAACCATAAACGGGAGATATTTGTTGAAGTTCACACTCATCCACAAATGTGGTGGGCTGCAGAGTTCAACATATGGAAATCTCACACTGGGCATGCTCGCACACTTTGATAAATGAGACATATGTCAGACAACATGCCATGGGAAGGCTGAACCGGGCATGCTCACACACTTAGGCCAAATCTCAGTTTAGCAGTTGGCCACACATATCTGGTATTTGTACGTGTTATTCCAGGAACCAACCACATTACAGCAATCTGCCCAGTGCACAAAGTTAAATGACTACAGAGACATACGTGATATAGTGGATCCCTCCCATATGCAAACATCTTCCACAGATACACAAGTTGTTCATACAAACAGGGGATGCTATGGCAATAAAGACCTGCAAACAGTCTATCAGCAACAAATAATGTGCATCTGACAATTAAACATATGGGTGTAGAGGTCAACACTAGGCTGTTTGCCCTAGGGAATGACAGCTTAGCCAGAGTGTTCTTGGCGTCTGCCTCCCCAGTACAGTAGGCTACTGTGCCACTGTAAAGTAGGTCACATAAGGCACCGTGTGAGGCTAGTGTGCTGTGCCTCTGTCAAGCAGGGACACAGTGGAGATCCCAGGGTTTGAATTTGCTAAGCCACAGCCATGTTTTTGGTGTGTGCTGGAAGAGGGTTGCTGAGGACCACTAACAGTAAGTGGGCATCAATAACAGACTGAGGGGAGCCTTATCTGCATTGTCTGGACAATTTCACTGTCAACACTGTGTCGTGATGATTATGAGGGATTGAAGTGTCGTGCCGGTACTGTTCAGAGATGTCCTCCCTCTGTGGGCTACTGCTCTGCAATGTATTAGCTCACTCTGTCTGTTGGACAGCTCATATATGGCTGGTGTACATCTGACAGGTGTCCTGTTGTGAAGCAGTCATGGGTATATTTGGGATAGCATGATCAATGCAAATCTTCCACATGCTCATAGAATGCAATTGTCAAGGATTATGCAGAGTGGCCTGTATACTCCCCCATCATGGGTCCTTTGAAGTCTTCCACCCCAGTCTTCACAAGTGTAAAGTCTGCTTTTGATAAATACAGTTTGTTTGCAGTGACAACCTTGCCTGGGGGTGGGGATGGGATATGGATGGCCAGGGAAAGGTGGGTATGGTCAGATATCAACAATGGTGGTCTATCTCTGGTGTGGAACAGTGAGTACCCATGTTGTAGATGGTCAGGTGCAATATGTATTCCCCCTTGTGGCTGTGGTGAGTGGTTCTGCCATAGCACATGGACTCACATATTGTAGTGGCTGTAGGGTAATGTTGTAGAGGCCTGAGTAGTTCCCACACACAATATGCCTGTACCTGATGTTAACAACTGGAATGGTGTATGTGAACACCTGCATATCTTGGCACTGTTCCCAGGGAAGCAAAGTGTGTGTCCTGGATGTGGGAGGGGTGGTAAGGACTGGTTGTGTTGTGTATTACAGGTCCTGTGGTCACGAAGCATGGTATAAAACATAACCTGCCAGTGCAATGTGCATATCTGACCCTGACGTAGGTGGCTGCAAATGCATATATATGCTATCTCCCACCTGACAGGTAGTACTAGATGTACATACCTCTGTAGAAATAATGATGTCAGCACCCTATAAATACTGCAGGTGCAGAACAGATGCCCAGTAATTCGGATAGTGCACTCTGCTAATGCGTCTCCCTCAAGTGTCATACTATAGTTAGGTAGGGGTTTGAATCCTGCAAATGCTCACTGTGTGTGTGCAAGTCTGTGTGAGGGAAGTGTCCCTTTTGGCAACTGGGAAAACACACTACAGGATGCACATTCCCCTTTCTAAACACTGATGATGTCAGCACCCTATAAGTACAACAGGAGAAGGGAAAACTCCCAGTAATGCGAAAAGTGTGCTATGCTAATGCGTCTGTCTCGAGTGTCATAACATAGCTAGGTAGGGGTTTGAATCCTGCAAATGCTCAGTGTGTGTGGAGGGGGTTAGTGTGTGTGCAAGTCTGAATGAAAGAAATGTCCCTTTTGGCAACTAGGAGAACACACTTCAGGATGCACATTCCCCTTTCTAAACACTGATGATGGCAGCACCCTATAAGTAAAGCAGGAGAAGAGAAACCTCCCAGTAATGCGAATAGCACACTCCGCTAATGCATCCGTCTCGAGTGTCATAACATAGGTAAGTAGGTGTTTGAATCCTGCAAATATTCAATATGTGTGGAGGGGGCTAGTATGTGTGCAAGTCTGTATGAAAGAAATGTCCCTTTTGGCAACTAGGAGAACACACTACAGGATGCATATTCCCCTTTCTAAACACTGATGATGTCAGCACCCTATAAGTACAGCAGGAGAAGGGAAACCTCCCAGTAATGCGAATAACACACTCCGCTAATGCGTCCGTCTTGAGTATCATAACATAGTTAGGTAGGGGTTTGAATCCTGTAAATGCTCAGTATGTGTGGAGGGGATTAGTGTGTGTGCAAGTCTGTATAAAAAAAATGTCCCTTTTGGCAACTAGGAGAACACACTACAGGATTCACATTCCCCTTTCTAAACACTGATGATGTCAGCACCCTATAAGTACAGCAGGAGAAGGGAACCCTCCCAGTAATGTGAATAGCGCGCTTTGCTAATTCGTCCATCTTGAATGTCGTAACATAGTTAGGTAGGGGGTTTGAATCCTGCAAATAGCAAGTGGGAGACAAGTGAAAGTAGTATGTGTGACAGAACTGACCCTTTTCCAACCATTACAACACACCAGCTACTGCATATTCCAATCTCTACACAGAGATGATGTCAGCACCCTACAAGTACAGCGGAACAGGGCAAATCTCCCAGTAATGCAAATAGCACGCTCTGCTACTGCGTCTTTCACTACTGTCATAGCACAGTTAGTTATGGCTTTGGATTCCAGACATGCCACGTGTGTTTTTGTCACACAGAATGCCCATGTGTGTGGGTTGTTGTTCACAATAATGCATGACATTGATTAAACCAGTAATGGCAATGGACACAGATGATGTATGTGTGTGCCAAATACACATATGTACCTGTGACCATCAATAGTTACCATGCCTGATGCCTGCCACATGTGAATACATGGTATTTGCACTGGATAACATTATGACTGACATGGCAGACAGATATATATAAAAGCACATAATTCTGTTTATAATAGTACTATAAAAACCATTTCTGTATTTCTAACAGGAATCAAAAATATTTACCTAAAATAACTCTTTAACTTCAATATACAAGAAATATTACAATTCTCATTTAGACCGACCGGTCTAAATGCGTCCAAGTTCAACTGCCAAGTTAGTTCAATACATTCAAGCATAATTTCAAAAGGGCCTCCCCTAATGTTTTGAGGCACCTGGTCAATACCCATGAAACTAAATGAGTGACCTGGGTTGTTTTTTACATGTTTCGCTAAAGCATTCTCAAGCAATGTTTTTTTTATAGCGTAAAGGTGTTGGTAAACTCTTTCTTTTAGTTTGCGGTTTGTCTTTCCTATATAAAAGGATGGACAACAATTGCACAAGGCAATGTATACAACCGACTTAGATTCACAAGATATCCTTTGATTGATCTGGTACCTTTTGTTCCTAACTAAAAAAGAGTTACCTGTCATCATGACTTTACACATGTTACAACGGCCACATTTAAATGAGCCACTGGCTCTCGTAGAACCATGGGAATTAGACATATGCTGCAATAATTCTTTTAAATTGCTACTTCTTCTATAAATAACAAAAGGGCGCTCGCCTAACTTTTCAATAAAGTTAGCAGAATTAATTACCAACGGCCAGTTTTTCAAAATTATAGCCCAAATGTCAGTAGAGTTTAAGTTATATTGAGTAATAAAACTCAAAGAAAAATTCCTACATTGTTCGAAACGGGTAATAAAGGCATTTTGATTTGTTATTTCATTGTCGGTGGAAGGCCGAACATCAGTAACTTGGTCGAGCAAAGGCTTGTAAATGCCCTTTACCCGCTTAGAATCAACTTCTAGAATAAGGTCATTTAGAAGTAGAATGGGGTATCCACGGTTTAAAAACAAATCCTTCAAGAACTGACACTCAGTTCTAAAATCACTTAATGTACTGCACATCCTTCCTGCACGTACAAGCTGGCCCTTAACTATAGATTTTTTCTGTTTAGGTGGGTGTAAGCTAGTGTAGTGCAGGAAGGAATTGCAATAAGTGGGCTTTCTAAAAATCTTTGAAAAGTAAACCCCTTCTATAACATCCTTGGCTAGTCTCACATCTAAATATTCTGTTTCATTGGTAGAGAAATTATAGGTGAATTTTAAACAGTCCGTAGTGCTGTTTATGTAGTCAACAAAAAGTTTTGCATCTTGTTCAGTTCCTTTGAAAAGAATGAATATATCATCCAAGAATCTGGTGTAATATTTAACATTTTGCATTATAGATTCATTGGATAAAATAAAACGCTTTTCCCAAAAAGCTACAAATAAATTAGCAACGCTCGCCCCACAGGGCGAGCCCATGGCTATTCCACGTTTTTGTAAATAAAATTTCTGATCAAATACAAAAAAATTGGAAGACAACACTATACCTAGAAGTTCAGTGACTACATCAATCTCCCCTTGTGGTGCATTTAGACTTTTCATCAGAAGTTGAATCCATTCTACTGCCTCATTGTGTGGAATGGATGTGTATAAATCCATAACATCAACAGTTAAAAAGTTCAACTCAGGATTGAACTTAATACTGTTGATGTCACGTAGAAAGGACCAAGAGTCCTTACAGATTGTAGATATTTTTTTCACATATTTTAGTAAGATGTTATCTATCAATTTTGAACTAGGGTAGGTCATAGAAGACCTACCATCTATTAATGCCCTCATGGGGGGGTTTTGTTGGTCTTTATGTATCTTCGGTATTCCGAACATAACAGGCAACTTTGGTGGAATAATGTCAATATAATTATATGTATCCAAATCGATTTTGCCTGCAAGAAAAAGATCCCGGAAATACCCCCGAATACGACCTTGAACTACATTAATCTCATTTAAGGAGGAATCTTCATAAGCCTCAGAAATAAGAATCTCGAGCATTTTCTCCTTATAATGGAAGTCGTCAAAGACCACTAAACCACCCCCTTTATCTGGCTTTAAGAACCTTACTGGTAAAGAACGCAGGTTTTTTAACCATTGGCGTTGTTCGTCAGAGATGTTCATACTTTTAGAAATAGTATTTGTTTTGTATGTAGTAAAAAGATGTCTTATATCTATTTCACACATCTGTTCAAAAAGTAATAGATTAGGTTGGATGGGGGGGTTAAAAACACTAGGTAGTCTAAGTTTGTTATTAACACTTGTTATCTCATTGTTAAATAACATTCTCAAATTCAACTTGCGTATATAACATTTCAAGTCGATAAGAGTTTTAGCTAAGCTCCCATAAGTACTTGGGATGAAAGTATATCCCAATGCCAATAATTCCACTAAATCAGAATCTAATTCTAAAGTAGAAAAGTTATAAATCGTAAAATCTTTTTTAAGATTGGTATATATAATGGGTACTTGTGGGAGAGTTTGAGGTCCTGTAAGTGTAACATTCTCAATTATTATTTCTTCCGATTCGTAGTCGCCCCTTGTTTCCTCTGATAGTTCCCTAAAAAAACATTCTCATTAGGGGCTATAGCTGGACCTTGATTTTGTTGGCCAGCTCTACCTGTTGTTTTTTGATATCTGTTGTTGTTATTAACAGTTGAAGAACCCTTTAATCTATTACTTCTTCTCACACCTTGTGTAGAAGAGGCAGTAGATTGTTCACCCTCCTCTACTATATTCGGCGTTGGCTCTGTGTCAAGCGTACTAGAGGACCCATTTAATCCTGTAGTCTTAGAAACTGGAACTCTAGTAATTAAATTAGGATAAGCCTGACTAGATAAGTAAACAGCCCTATCTCTTACTAATTTTTTGTTTTTATTTGTTTTTAACTTAATTAACAAAGCATCTATGCTCGAAAAAATACGTTCATAATCGTATTTAAACTGCAAAAAAGACATGTTAGTTTTAATTTCTTCATCCAAAATATTAACTTCGGATATAAGCGACAAAATATGAACATCATAATGCTTGACAATAACATTTAGTAATTGAAACCCTTGTTCCTGAAATAAACATTCCAATTCTGCAAAGTAGGCTTGGTCCACTAACAGTCCTGAAGGAGTAAAATTGTTCCTTAAGCCTTTTGGTATTAACTTTTCTTTTAAACATTGCCTAAAATAAGCAGCCTCCAGCTGCAGTTTTTTCAATTTAAGCAATTTTGAATCAAATACCTTTAGGCAGTCATTAATTTTATTCACATCGTTCACTGGAGCGGAAGCGTTGAAACAATCTGCCCCAGTCGTATCAACTGGAAGGAAAGAAAACGGATTTTCTTTATTAATCCAAACAGTCAAAGGGACGTGACCACACTCCAACTCGGCTTCATGCACTTCATTCAAAACAGAAACAGGTGGTGTGCGTGTATTTAAATTAGCAACTGCAGCGTAACTTTGTGCAAGCTCATTCGGAACTTGCGATGTTGAAGGAAACAAATCCGTTTCACTCATAGTAGATAAACCACCATTTCGATGGTTCAAAGACACAGTACCTTGTTGGTTACTCCGTGGAGGTAAACCTCTTAACGGTTGGGCTGCCTGAATTGAAGTTTCGGACCCGTCCGAAAAAGGAACTGAAGCAGGAACTGGAGCAACATTCCCATGTGCCAAAACATCTAGTTCAACATTTCCGGTTGTAGTAGGAATCCGTTCAATGGCATCCATACGGATGTGTAAAGCCTCTATTTTTTGTGAAATAGAAGCTAGTAAAGAAAATATGTCCACATCATTAGAACTTTTTTGGTTGGTAGCTGTTCCGAAAAGGTTAGGGCTCACCGGACAAACAGGAGTGCTTGTATCCATAGCAGCAAACAAACGGTAGTAAAAAGGCAAACAAACTAGTACAAAAACTGGAAAAAGCAACCTTGTAGCCGGAAAGCCAACTCTAACCCGAAAAATAATCAAATTCAAAGTAACTTCTTTAACGCAAAAGTTTTTATTATTCTACAAAAAAGAGCGTTTTCGCCGTGACTCCTGTCACAGCTTCATCAGAAGAAAAACAGTTAGAGACAGCTAACCAAACTGTTCAAATACTCACATACAGGAAATGACAAAAGAGAACATATCCTGTAAACTCAATTAAAAACATAAAATTCTAATTAAAATCAATACAGAATTATGTATATATAACAAACTACTTATTGCTAAATAATATATATATATATTAATGATATATATAAAAGCACATAATTCTGTTTATAATAGTACTATAAAAACCATTTCTGTATTTTTAACAGGAATCAAAAATATTTACCTAAAATAACTCTTTAACTTCAATATACAAGAAATATTACAATTCTCATTTAGACCGACCGGTCTAAATGCGTCCAAGTTCAACTGCCAAGTTAGTTCAATACATTCAAGCATAATTTCAAAAGGGCCTCCCCTAATGTTTTGAGGCACCTGGTCAATACCCATGAAACTAAATGAGTGACCTGGGTTGTTTTTTACATGTTTCGCTAAAGCATTCTCAAGCAATGTTTTTTTTATAGCGTAAAGGTGTTGGTAAACTCTTTCTTTTAGTTTGCGGTTTGTCTTTCCTATATAAAAGGATGGACAACAATTGCACAAGGCAATTCCTTCCTGCACTACACTAGCTTACACCCACCTAAACAGAAAAAATCTATAGTTAAGGGCCAGCTTGTACGTGCAGGAAGGATGTGCAGTACATTAAGTGATTTTAGAACTGAGTGTCAGTTCTTGAAGGATTTGTTTTTAAACCGTGGATACCCCATTCTACTTCTAAATGACCTTATTCTAGAAGTTGATTCTAAGCGGGTAAAGGGCATTTACAAGCCTTTGCTCGACCAAGTTACTGATGTTCGGCCTTCCACCGACAATGAAATAACAAATCAAAATGCCTTTATTACCCGTTTCGAACAATGTAGGAATTTTTCTTTGAGTTTTATTACTCAATATAACTTAAACTCTACTGACATTTGGGCTATAATTTTGAAAAACTGGCCGTTGGTAATTAATTCTGCTAACTTTATTGAAAAGTTAGGCGAGCGCCCTTTTGTTATTTATAGAAGAAGTAGCAATTTAAAAGAATTATTGCAGCATATGTCTAATTCCCATGGTTCTACGAGAGCCAGTGGCTCATTTAAATGTGGCCGTTGTAACATGTGTAAAGTCATGATGACAGGTAACTCTTTTTTAGTTAGGAACAAAAGGTACCAGATCAATCAAAGGATATCTTGTGAATCTAAGTCGGTTGTATACATTGCCTTGTGCAATTGTTGTCCATCCTTTTATATAGGAAAGACAAACCGCAAACTAAAAGAAAGAGTTTACCAACACCTTTACGCTATAAAAAAACCATTGCTTGAGAATGCTTTAGCGAAACATGTAAAAAACAACCCAGGTCACTCATTTAGTTTCATGGGTATTGACCAGGTGCCTCAAAACATTAGGGGAGGCCCTTTTGAAATTATGCTTGAATGTATTGAACTAACTTGGCAGTTGAACTTGACATTTAGACCGGTCGGTCTAAATGAGAATTGTAATATTTCTTGTATATTGAAGTTAAAGAGTTATTTTAGGTAAATATTTTTGATTCCTGTTAAAAATACAGAAATGGTTTTTATAGTACTATTATAAACAGAATTATGTGCTTTTATATATATCATTAATATATATATATATTATTTAGCAATAAGTAGTTTGTTATATATACATAATTCTGTATTGATTTTAATTAGAATTTTATGTTTTTAATTGACTTTACAGGATATGTTCTCTTTTGTCATTTCCTGTATGTGAGTATTTGAACAGTTTGGTTAGCTGTCTCTAACTGTTTTTCTTCTGATGAAGCTGTGACAGGAGTCACGGCGAAAACGCTCTTTTTTGTAGAATAATAAAAACTTTTGCGTTAAAGAAGTTACTTTGAATTTGATTATTTTACGGGTTAGAGTTGGCTTTCCGGCTACAAGGTTGCTTTTTCCAGTTTTTGTACTAGTTTGTTTGCCTTTTTGCTACCGTAGGTACTGTATGGGCTATATCATCAACTACTGTGAGATGACCACAAACTAATTGCCCTGGATATACATATCCCACCTCCACCACCAGCACAAACGACTATAGTGAATAAAATTGCAAATGCAAACTTTACACTTTGTAACAGTGACATGGTATCCTTTCAGCCCACTGGGCCAGTAGAAGACACAACCCACAATGCTGACCCCTTCACAAATGCTTTCTACGGATATCTCCGAGAATGCATGGATCATGCAATCCCATATATGACCAAGACACTCTCCACAAAGAGACAGCATCCTGTCTGGAGGACCCCAGCCATAGACAGATTGTATTACAAAAGATGGAAGCTACTGCAAGACAGAGCATAATTCCATAAAGGGAAGGCATGTCTGAGCAGCACTAGTAAGGATCTATTTTCCCTCATACAAACATCCATGGGCAACTTTGAGAGGGAAATCAAGAGGGACACTACAGATAACCACAAGGCCTTCTTCAGTTATGTTAGCAACCTGGTCAGAATCCCTCCACTATGGTCATAGTTAGTACACAACAACAAATAATTCACTGAAACCACAGATATTGACAACATTGTGGCAGACAGGTTCAGTGCAGGTTTCACCCCTCCTTCTCCCCCAAAATAAGACATAGTTATCCCAGCTGACTGTTACCTCCCTGTCATCACAGATGTCCAGGTGAGAGCCGCCCTCAGGAAAGCAGAATACATAACATGAATGGGACCTGATGGTATCCCCGGTTGCATGCTACATGAACTCCGACAGGAGCTAAACACACATATAGAAGTGCTATGTAACACTAGCCTGACTACAGGATATGTACCTGTACACTGGCGCACAGCAGCAGTGGTTCCACTCCACGAAGGAGGCACCTCAACATACCAATACAATACAACACAATACAATACATTACAATACAATACTATACAATATGTTATTGCCCCTGGGACTACAGCAGCATACTGTTCTGCTACCCTGACCATTGTGACACATGTGGTGTGATGGTACCTGCTGCTCTCAAACAGTTACACAGGGTGACTCATATGGCATATTACCTATCTGACTAAGATTCAGCAGGGGTATGTGTGACATGTACTCATGGGGAGTCTTGCTTCTTAACACTGTGTGGTTTATTGCAGAGTATGTCTTATCTGTGGGTAGGAACCTTTACCTCCACATGTGCTCTCTATTGCAGTGGCACGGACGACACACAGCAGTCATTTAGGTTGTGGATGGTGTGAGGTGTTACTATGGTTGTTGGACATCTGTCATGGGTGTGACTTAAGTATGTAAATCCAGGAGTGGTAACCTCTATGTGGGTAGTATGTGTGTACTCTGTGGTGTTGTCAGTCACTGTGCATTAGTAATGTGTTTGAGTGCATTGTCACAGTGTTGTACATGTCACTGTGTCCTTCTCCATATCTGTAGCTGTCATGTGAGGTACATACCATGGCAGCCATTATGTGGTGTAGAGGGGTACACTGACCTACATGTCCATAGCTGACACACCATGTCTGCTGACACATACAATGTGCAGGTATTCCAGGAATAGTGTGCCACTGTGAATATCATTGGGGGGACTATTGTACACATTTATGACCCTGTTCACCCCTGACACATGCAGTGGTGGGCAGCCAATCACATATCTGGTGGTTACTGGTGTAGATGGTTTGAAATGGGATATGGTACTCCAGTTTTGACACTGGTGTTCACTCCATGCCGTTGTCACCAGGCACCTGTTGCAATACATCTGTACACATGTGCCTCACTCAGAATATATATACATCTCTCTCTCTCTCTCTCTATATATATATATATATATATATATATATATGTATATATATATATATATATATATATATATATATATATATATATATATATATATATATATATATATATATGTCTGTATACATATACACATATATATATTGATGTACATATATTGCTATAGATATGGAGGGGGTGTGTGTGACAGAGAGGGGGTGAGAGTGACAGAGGGGGTGGGACAGGGGGTGTTGAGGTCGTCATATACAGTCATACCTGTAGATAGTCAGATCTGTCTGTCTATGTATATGTATCTACATATATCTATATCTGTATGTGTGTATTACATATATATGTTTGTACATATTCTATCTATCTACATCTGTCTATGTATTCCTACATCTCTCTCTATTTATGTATACATATATGCATATTATATATATATATATATATATATATATATATATATATATATATATATATATATACATACATACATATTTTGACATACATACGTATCCATATGATAGATAGGTATATCAACATGTTTGTTTACCATACTGTATACACACGCTAACATACTGCTAAACATACATAACTGTGAAACCTACTTTGTACATTGCACTACAACCTACATTCAGCCTACATTGATATGTGCACATAGCTGCTCTCACATACAAATGTATGTACAGCCTTCACTGATAGATGCTGTATGTCCCCTGCCCTTTGCACATCTTCATATACATATGGATACAGATCAATGACACATATGGAGGGTTCACAGTATGTAGACCTTTATAGTATTACTTTACGTTACCTGTATTTGTCACAGCTGCTTGTGTTGCCATCTGGTTTTGTGTCCTGCTGCTCCACTTGCCAGTTGTCAGCTTTCAGGTGGCTGTTGCTGACCAGTTTTGTTTGTGTATGTTTCATTTTGTTTTTCTCTGTCTCTGTCTCTGTCTCTCTCTCTGTCTCTCACTTCCTCCTCAGGGTGCAATGAAAGTATTGCATGTGTGGACTGGGAGTACAGCATGCTTTTGTAGGTATCTGCATATGTCCATGTGATGGCCTCTGCACCAATTGTTAGCCAGCATTTGCTAATTGCATGCAGCCAGTTGTGTACTGATTGCAGTTCTCACTGTGATTTCAGAACAGTGCTATAAAAAGGTATGTGAGATAGGCGTAGCCCTTTCAGATTTTAAGAGCAGGGACCATGCTAGTATGCTGTGGACAATGTTCTGTGAGTGTAAAGGTTGGTATCTCTCTCATATTTCCAGCTGTGTTGTAGATTAACATTTCTCCATTCATTTCTCCAGTTTCCTGTACTAACTGTGTATGTACACTGACACCTACGACTACTACTACTGTTAATGTGTGTGTGTGTGTGTGTGTGTGTGTGTGTGTGTGTGTGTGTGTGTGTGTGTGTGTGTGTGTGCTTTCCTGTGGGACATGTGGTGTAACTGGTGTATAGCAGTGGCTCTTGCACTTTGTTGTTATGGCTTCAATATTTGCCCTTTACAGTCACTACTTGTATGCCTGCTAGGTGTCCTGACTGTAGTGTGCTGCTGTGGCTTTCCTATTTTCCATGTACATTCACACCTTGGAATGCTTGCTATATCTGCTAGGGTGTTACAGCATGCAGTGTGGTCTGGCCATGGTGTGGGCCTTGACATCTATTAGGGTATTTGAGTATGCTGCTGAGCAGGCCCCAGAGACTCTCTGGTGCATCTGTTATCTGCCTCATGGAATGGTACATATCAGTGGGGTACACCCATTAAATTGCCTGGTATGCTGCAGTTGTGACTGTGGGATAGCATGAGCATATGTATTACTACACTGTTTCTGCCATGCAAGTGGTGCATACTTTCAGGACTTCATAGTTACCATTGCATGTGTTGTAACACCTTTCTGCCTACTGTTTGTACATTTCACATGGAATCTGTGGGGCATCCCTGTAACTCAGTCACTGTTACTATGTCTAGGCTTTTAACTATTCAAATATAGTGGTGTCAGACCTCTCATGTGTACAAATATTTGCAGGTTGTCCACATTTCTGCCTCATATTTTGGTCAATATCTCATGCACAGCTTTTTCTGGCAAATCACTCTGGGCTCAAGTCAGAATATAGTGACAAACATTTAAGTTTCAGACTTCATACCCTTCCAAACATCCCACAAAATGCAGAACCTGTTACTCTCTGAACTGTCTAAGTTTGTTGTAACATTATTTGTAATGTGTCCCTGGTTTTGGCCCTTTGCTCCTCATATTTTATTACTTGGTCCAGATGTGTTCCTGTAACAGGTTGGTATGGGCAGTGATTATCCTGCTGTGAGTATGTGTGTGGCTTGCAAGGTGCTACAGTGACATTATTACCTACTAGCTACCAACTAGCATGGCTGTTTCTGTTCACACACTACTATCATAGATATCCACTAGATTTGACAGTAAATATACATGTCATGCTTTGTGTACTACACATCCTATATTCCCTTTACATTCATTCCTACTATTACATGAAATATTTATTTTAGCACGATGTTCTTGTATAACAGTCATGGCTTAGTGGTAAGTCATGCAGCCTACTCGTTCTGGGTTCGGGACTGACAGTGGGATTTTATTTTGCTTTTGAACTGACTACAGGACCTGTCAATCAGAGTGACTAAGGCACTTTTAAGCAGTTGTAACCGGGTTAGCGCTGGTTTGCGTGGAGCTCCCGCATGCGCACTGGCATTCAGCTCCGTGCACACCAGCTTACAACCGCTTAAACGTGCTTACTCTTGCGCACACCCGCGCTATTTTCTTTGAAAGAAATGAAAATGGGGAGAGAGGAAAGTGGTGAAAAAGGGGTCACAAAGAGGGTAAGACAGTAGGGAAACAAGCTCGGGTTTTGCAGGAGGGATGTAGGTAAGGCCCATAGCTGCCCATTTCTTCATCAGCAACAGCTGTGCATATGTATGTAATTTGGTGTGACATTTGAAACCTTCCACCCTTGAGAGAGTTGTCAGGACAATAATAATACTTGTTGTACAGCCAATTGTAATTGATAGTTTCCATGTGCAGCAGACATATGTGCGGAATGGGCAGCTATGTATGGGGCGTAATTTTTTTGTGGGTACAGAGTGCCTTTTTTTTTTTTTTCAGGTGAGAGTGGTATGTCAGGTGAAGGAAGACAGTATAGCTGGGGAGGTAGGTTGGGTAGGTCAACAGACAAGACAAACAAGACGCATACAGGGGCGGTGTATGACACGTGTGGGGGGGTTACACAATTGATGGGGACGGATGTTTGTATATCCAGAGCCCATGAGCCCACATATGGCAACAGTGGAACTGATATCCCCACCAATGGGCATTTGCCACTGTTCCTTCACTGCCCAGGATGGGGCTGTGCTGGGGGCTGTGTAGGCTGGGCAACAGGCATGCCCGTAAGTTGTGCCACATGTGCCTCAAGTTGGCGTAGGGGCCCACGAACACAGTCCCGTATCTCCCTATGCACCACAGTCCGGACGCTACGGAGGGTGAGTGGTGGTTCTCCTCCGGCCACGCTTGCAGAGGGGGGACGGGCCCCATCCCCTGCTGCGCTTCCACCCGCAGGTGGCACAGGGCCTCCGGAGGAGGGTCCAGACTGGGCACTAGTGCCAGGTGCACTCGCCAGCTGAGGTGGGAGAGGTGGGTCTGCTGGAACCCGCCTTCCCTGTCGTCCTATGTTTTGCATTATGTCATGACAGTTTGGGTTAGTAACATACAATACCATTCGCAATTATTTGTAACAGCATGCATTAGTATTCCCATTAACCAAACACCCAGATATTCACACCATTGAACAGCGAGCATAACACATGCATAATTTGAACAGCAATACACAGTCCAACAACATGCAGGGTTGATTGATGGCAACAGGCCATCAGGTTTGGATGTATGAACAGGGCAGATGCATCAACGGACATGCAAATATTTATGACCCAACAGGACAAATGTCCAGGGGTGTTAATTGTAATTGCACATACCAATTTCACGTGGAATGGATTATATGTGGTTATAGGGTGGGGTGAAGAAAATATTATTTACACCTTCGAATACCAATACATATGCTGTACATTTCTAATAGCTACAGATATATACACACTACTGTTCTAACTACAGTTTCCTATATGATAACTACTTCAATTTGGTGATAGGACTGTTACTGCTACATCAATATACATTTTATTGTTATTCATACATGTTCATATCTGGCTTTGTTCAGCTACATCATCCTGCTACATTTGCTTTATATAGCTATAGACAACTGTGGATGTTTGATATTTCAGATAGTCATACTATCTGCATATTGCAGACTGAGAGCAACATATCCAGATTTTGGGATACACATTCCAGCTGCAGCAACACTTTGAACACATTTCGCAGTTTAGTTCTACTTGTCACATTCATTTCATTCTGTACTGACTGCAGTATACTTTATTCAGGGGTTATTACTACTTTATTGGTGGATTCATAACTCTTTCTCACACTCTCTCACTTGTTTTCATTTTACTATTCAGGATGGTACTTACTTCTAGGCTTTATTGACATGTTTTACCTGTAGTTATTACAATCCTTTCCAGCAGTCTCACTTCTATCATGTTTCAGTATTTCAACAGATATATTATACACATGTGATTTGCTCATCTTCTGCAACTGTACTTTTCAGCCTGCTGCAGGTTGTGT
The DNA here is from genome assembly GCF_019279795.1 of Protopterus annectens. Lineage (NCBI taxonomy): Eukaryota > Metazoa > Chordata > Ceratodontiformes > Protopteridae > Protopterus > Protopterus annectens. Next base: position 1,806,915,020 of record NC_056731.1, read on the forward strand.
ACTATTATATTACAGGTGGGGCATCTTTATTTCAGACTTTATTTCAGACATTTTCATTTTTCTGTTTGGATTACAGACTGCAACACACTTTTGGAATCAAGCAATACTTGCAAACACTTTTACACTGTTACTTGCACATTTTATTACTTAGTGACTACACTGCACTCTTTTGCTAACTGTCATACTTTTAAATTTCTTTACAGTTACTGGGAGTGGATTACTGACCTGCCTGGTGGCGCAACCGCACCAGCCTATCACCATAGGCTCTGTGGTTTGCAGAATGGACACCTGCAGCTGTAATATAAATGAAGTAATATTGGAATACACATCTCCATAATATCAGCTAATTTAATTTCTTACATACATAATTAAATGTAACTTACTCAGTAGTGGGGTGTTGGGCATTTGCCGGGCCTCCTGGATCCAAAGGTTCAATTGGTCCTGCTTGCGTCTCTTCAGGTCTGCATGGTGGTGACGGACCTGCTCACCAGTCCTTGGAATCCCTGTGGCACTGGTGAGATCATGAGCCAACTGGTCCCATGCCTCAGCCCTATATGCTCCCCACAGGACCTGGCCCGGAATGAGTTGGGCCTCATGATTGTGGACTAGGAGCCAGACCATGCATCTGGACTCCTCAACGCCCCACCTCTGTGCTCAAAAGCAACTACCCTCACCTACTCCTGACGTTCTGGCTGCAAGTCAGTTCTACAATCGTTTATGCTGCGTATTCTTGCCTATGGGGCTTATATATGCCGTTTTTCCCGCACTTATCTGTGATTGGCCATTTTGGAATTGTATCAACTTCACAAAACCTGCTTTGTCATGCTCCACTTTCTATTCATTCCTATATATTTGCTATTACTGCATTTCTAAGTACAGCTGTTGTGGCTTAGTGGTTCAGTACCTTGACTATGGTGCATGGTATCCTGGATTCGAACCTGGCCACTGCTTTTCATATTTTATGACTGTCTAGACAGGCTAGGGGGTGTGTCTGTGTAAAGGAAGTTTTGTTACAGCTTGCTCAACGTTGCCCATCAGCTTGTTAGTGCAGTGCGCAGCTCAGCTAGGGGCACACAGTTTCAGCATGTTAAACCACTGCTCACCTACGGGCACTCATTTTGCACCTGTTAAACCACTGCTCCCCTACGGGCAGATGCACTCACCTTGTTAAACTGTAGCTCAGCTATAGGCACATCTCGCATTTTTTATTGTTTTGTTATCTCACATTTCTTCAAAATAAATGGACTATTTCATTACATTTTACATAAAATATCATTTTATATGTGTACATATTTGTCAGGGACTTGTTTCATGCTTATTTTACTAAAAATAAAAAAAATGATGTTGTGGGGGCTTGAACCATGGATGTCTGCTTTTCAGCCAACATCTCTACTGCTACGCTATTGCTTCTTAGCTTACTTTGCATATTTAGTTCTTATATGCTTTTCCACTGACTGCTAACTGTGGCTAAGCTACGGACACGCCTGCGCAAACGAGCGCACTCACGGGCAAACATCTTTACGATTTAAAAAAAATATATAACATGTTCATTTATATATTTTTATGTTCATAGTCTGTGGGGGCATGTGTTGTGTTGTGTTTATTCACATTTCCATGGCCTCTGTCGTGGGTGTTTACTTTGGGCACTTTTACTCTTCTGGGGGCGTGTCCGCTTGCAGGGCTCGGCCTACGGACACGCCCTCTACTGTCTTACACGGACCGTGTTAGCCTTAGGTGTGATTCAGCATGCCCTCATGCATATGTATGACATGCTGACGTCACACCGTTTAACTGCAGCCTCCGTGTAAGCCTTGTATCTCTTACATGGAGGCTTCGTGAATCCTGCCCAAGATGAAAACTGATCAGGAGGCTGCCAAGAGACGTACAGCAGCACTGAAGGAGCTGCAGGAGTTTCTGGCAAGTACTGGTTGTGTACTACTTGTGACAACAATCTCCCATATTCTCCACATGTCTGGACTATGGGCTAGGGTTGCAAGATGGAAGCCTTTTCTTACACAAAAAAAATCCAGACCTAGCTAAAATTTGCAAAACAATACATCATGTCTCCCAAAAGCATGTGACAAAATGTGTTGTAGGCTGATAAGACAAAGGTTGACATTTTTGGCCACAATTCCAAAAGGTGTGTTTGGCGCAAAAACAACACTTTACATCACAAAAGAACACCATCCCCATGGTGAAGCAGGGTGGTAGCAGTATCATGCTTTGGGGTTGTTTTTCTTCAGCTGGAACTGGGGCTTTAGTTGAGGTAGAGGGAATTATGAACATTTCCAAATACCAGTCACTTTTGGCCCAAAACCTTCATGCATCTGCTAGAAAGCTAAAGATGAAGAGGAATTTCACCTTTCAACATGACAATGACCCCAAGCATACATCCAAATCAACAAAAGAATGGCTTCACCAGAATAAAATTAAAGTTTTGGAAGGGCCCAGTCATAGCCCAGACCTAAATATAATAGAAAATCTATGGGGTGACCTGCAGAAGGCTGGGCACAAGAGATGCCTCGCAATCTGACAGATTTGGAGCGCTTTTGCAAGGAAAGGTAGCAAATAGTGCCAAGTCAAGATGTGCCATGCTGATAGACTCCTACCCAAAAATACTGAATGCTGTAATTAATCAAAAGGTGCTTCAACAAAGTATTAGTTTAAGGGTGTACACAATTATGCAACCAGCTTATTGTATGATTTTTTATTTTTTATATTTTTCCCCTAACAGATTTGTTTTTCAATTTAATTGTACAGGTTATAGGTTACATTAAAGGTGGGAAAAGTTTTGAAATGATTTATTGTGGTCTCATTTTTTATATCACAAAAACCTGGCATTTTAACAGGGGTCTGTACACTTTTTATATCCACTGTAGATATATATATAGAGAGAGAGATAGAGAGAGAGAGAGAGTTATATTTACACACACACACACACACACACACACACACACACACATATATATATATATATATATATATATATATAAAGGTCTACTTCATAACAGTGACATTTCATAACACTGAATTTCATAACATTGAGACCAAAACATATAAATCCCAAAACACTGAAAACCCAAAACATTGAAAACTCAGAACATTGGAAGTGTGCTTCATAACATTGAAAACTACAGTGCATATGTAAATAACAGCCTCTCCACCTATAACAACACCTAACTAACAAACAGACATTCTACTACATTTCTGAAGGGAGGCAAGCCCCCCTGCACCACCAGTAAATTAAATATACCAACTTCAAGATCACACTGCAATGGATAAAAGTTAATTTCCTAACCTCACTATATCACAATCACCGTACACTGAGGTTAGGACATAAACTATTTTTCACTGTAGTGCAATCTTGGAGCTGGTGAGATTAAGAAATTTACTTTTTTCCACTGTAGTGCGATCTTGGAGTTGGTATATTTAATTTACCGGGGTTGTGGGGGGTGCAGGTTGGCTTGCCCCCCTGCAGAAACGTAATCGAAAGTGTATTTGTTAGTTAGGTGTTGTTGTAGGTGGAGGTAATCTTATTTCCTTGTGCAATGTAGTTTTCAAGGTTATTAAGCACACTGTCAATGTTCTGAGTTTTCAATGTTTTGGGTTTTCAGTGTTTTGAATTTTCGATGTTTTATATATATATATATATATATATATATATATATATATATATATATATATATATATACATATACATATATACATATACACACACACACACACACACACACATATATATATATATATATATATATATATATATATATATATATATATATATATATGTATATCTTCTTCTTTCGGCTGCTCCTGTTAGGGGTTGCCACAGCAGATCAACTGTTTCCATTTCTTCCTGTCCTCTGCATCTTGCTCTGTCACACCAACCACCTGCATGTCCTCCCTCACCTTATCTTAGGCCTTCCTCTTTTCCTGTTACCTGGCAGCTTCATCCTTAGCATCTTTTTCCCAATATACTCTGCATCCCTCCTCAGCACATGTCGAAACCAACGTAATCTTGCCTCTCTGGCTTTGTCTCCAAACCTTCCAACCTGGGCTGACCCTCTAATATACTTATTCCTAATCCTGTCCATCCTCATCACACCCAGTGCAAATCTTAACATCTTCAACTCTGCCACGTCAAGCTCTGACTCCTGCCTTTTTGTCAGTGCCACTGCCTCCAACCCGTATAACATAGCTGGTTTCACTACCCTCTTGTAGACCTTCCCTTTCACTCTTACTGGTACTTGTCTGTCACAAATCACTCCTGACACTCTTCTCCACCCACTCCATCCTGCCTGTACTCTCTTTTACACCTCTCTTCCACACTCACCATTACTCTGAACTATTGATCCCAAGTACTTAAACTCATTCACCTTCACCACCTCTACTCCCTGCATCCTCACCATTCCTCTGTCCTCCCTCTCATTATATATGGTTTACTATCACATGTTCGAAACTACTGTGGCCAAAAGTGCAGATATCTGAAGAAAATGTTTGGAAATCACAACACCAACTACAGTAAATGCTGAACTGAGCTTTTCAGTGAAGTCGAATGTCGAACATTTCAACATTTCAACTTCACTGAAATGCTCATAACCGCTAAACATATTTTAACATGTTTTGCAGGAGGGCAAATCTCCCTGCACCCCGCACCCCCCCCTACTTATATATACAAACTCCGAGATCACACTACACTGAGGAAAGGGTACATTTCCTAATCCCCACTATAGTACATTCTGCACTACACTGTCAAATCTTGCTATAGTGGCTGTTTGCTATTGTAAGGTTCGACAATATTGTACTCACACTGATGGTTCTGCTACCTGATTTACGCACATACATTAATTGCACACAGTGCGAGCGACTATGTGATTGTATATATATATATATATGTGTGTGTGTGTGTGTTTATAGAAAGAGAGAGAGAGAGAGAGAGAGAGAGATAAGTATATACAGAAATATATGTATAAATATTGATGATATAGGCACATCTACAGTATGTATGTATGTATCTATCTGTCTGTCTATAAACAGATATAGAACCACAGTCTCTGTGGGAAAAATAGGCATGCAGATGGTGTTATTGGTCTCCATGTGCTAAAAATGTTTTCTTACATTATAGAAAATGTCTGCATGGTGTAATTTCCTATTTGTCACTGAGGTCATTAGACGCTTGAATGCAAACAGTGCAGAGTGACCTTATTGCAGACACACTGGAACACTGAGAGAAATATTAGAAATTTAACAGCTGCGTCTGTACTTTCCTAGGGGTAGAGTTTGTGAACAGTAAGAGCCATGTGCAATGAAGGCAGAAAATTTTCAAGTAGCATAATGAAAATACAGAGTACATTTATCCAAAGCTATCGTGTTTATACAATTCAGAATGTGAACAAAATCTGATTACTTGGGACACATGACAGCCATAATGTATAACTTAATGGTTTATCACTTTGTATTACTGTCTTTGCACTCAAGTAAAAGTAATTTTAAAGTGATAATGCAGCTCTCTCACTTTCTTATAATATGGTAAGGTAAATGATAGGTATACAAGTTTCTTTTTAATATGGAAGTGTATTTATTATTTTCTGGACGGAGTGCTCTTTCTCAAACTGAGCTGTTCTTTGTGACACCTTTTGCTACAAATGAAAGAAAAAAAACTATAACTGAATATTTCACACTTTCTTTTAAATGGCATACCAATTTATTTGGAAGTGTACTGTGTAGTAACCTATAATGTCCTATGGTGATGGACTGCTATGCTCAGAAATGTAGGGCTTTCCACATGGTTGAGGTTGAGTAGTATCAATTAATGCTTAAATCAATGTGGACAGCAATGCATACACTTTTGGAGTTATCACTCTAAACCTAAACCTTAACTCTACTGCAGAATCATGAAGCAAACTTGGAAAAAAAAGGCCTGTTGCATTCTTATTGCACATAGGCTATCAACTGAGCAGCTGGCAAAGAGGATTACGGTCATGCATTATTAACAAAGTGCTTCCTGAGGTGCACAATTTAGTTCTCTCAGCTTAATGCTCCCAATCAGAGCCTGAAAAAGGTCAAGTGGGTAAGTACTCTAGCCTGGTCAGTTAAAAAAAGAAAAATTATCCAACAGTTATTTCTGTGGTTGGGGGATGCTGCAAGTTCAATGTTCATGTAGCACATGTTTTCAAACTTGCCCGCTGTCTCTCTTTTTTGTGTTCTTTGGATAATGTGGATACCTATGCTTTCCCACATTGATCACACCCATATGAAAACTGTCCATTATTTATTTATTTGCTTATTTTTTAATTTATTTATGTGTGTGTATGTATGTATGTATGCATGTATGTAAGTATTTATTTATTTATTTATTTGTTTACTTGTTAATTGAGTTTATAAGCTGGTCTACTAACCCTTTTCATTTATGGCCAGGGCCCAGACAGCAGCAAACACACAACAAATTGCAATGTACATTTAAATCTGGTAGGGAGCATACAATAAGGTCTAAGGTACATTTGAAAATGTTTGAAATTCATTAATAGTACAGAAATATAGTACAGAATTAACAGTATTTTTAATATTTACATATTACAACAGCTCTATAGAAATTTGAAGACATTTCATGCTAATGATGAGGTACAAAAAATGATGTCAAATCTATACAGTATCCCTAAAATAAATAAAAAGGGTTTGGGAGGGTGGCCTAACAAACACAAGGTGCAGGGTTTGAGTCTCACAAGAGATAATTGGCTATGCTTACAACAGCTCGCAAAGGCAGTTAGCTTAATACTAACCTATGAAAATTGCTTCATCCTGTAGATTTTTTTAATTCAGTTTTGAAAGGTGTTGAGGTCTGTTGATTTCCACATTTTTTTTTGTTTGTTCCATGTAGCAAGACCTAGATTAGAGACGGCTCTTTCTCCAAGTGTTGTTTCAAAAGAGAACTAGAAACCAAATGTTTTCTTCATCAGTGCCTCTAACAGAGTAGGTTTGCTTTTTAAGCAGTAATGTTCTTGTTAAAAGGGGACTGTATCCAAATTTTAGTATCTTAAATATGAGGGTATTGATAAGAAGTGTAGCTCTGGGTGTAATAAGGAACCAATATCTAGACATGAATACATCATAATGATGTTTTCTAGGGTCTCAAGTTCAGGAGACTGAAGCTTGTGTGTTTTATAGGTTCATAGGTTCATAGGTTCATAGGTTCATACTAGGCTATCTGCCCTAGGGCATTTATAAGCCTAGCCAGAATGTGTTTGGCTTTCGCCACCCATTTTAAATTTATTTTGCTATGCCCTTTTTCGAGGTTAGTATACTGTGCCTGTCTAACAGTGACACAGAAGTGATACCCGGGGTAAACCTACGATCTCCCATCCACTCATCAAGATTCCTCTTGAAGAGAGTCAATGAGGGACTCTGCCTAACCTGGACTGGGATTTTATTCCAGAGTGAAGGGAGCCTCTGGGTTATGAATCTGTCCCTCCAGCATGTCCTATTTATTTCAGTGCTGAGGTTCAAGTCTCTCGAGTGCGTAGCTCGATGGGATTTGGATTTTCTGAGGTGCAGCATATCCATTAATTCCGGGTTGGACATGGCTTTATACATCAGGCACAGATCGCCTCTGAACAGGCGGTATGCCACTCAGTAGAGCTGAAGTTTCTTTAACCAGGCAGCATATGGCATCTGTTTGAGCCCTTTGATCCTCTTGGTGAGGTACTTTTGGGGTCTTTCCAGTTGCTGCAGGTGTCTGGTAAGGTACATCCCAAAAGGGGCATTGTACTCAATTATGGGCCTGATGAGGGATGAGTAAAGAGGCACGATGACGTCCCCTGATCTAGATGTGAATCCCTTCATGATTAGGTGGGCTATATAAAATGTTTTTCTAACCACTTTGGCCACGTGGTTGTCAAATGAGAGATTGCTATCAACTTGGGTCCCCAGGTCCCTAATTACTTCTTCTGTACTTAATGGATTATAGGCTGAGAGAAAAATTATGACGTGTCTAGGGTAAATCCTAGAAATTCGTGTTCATTGTCATTGGGGATAATATGTTAGTGTCTTTCACTGATGATGGATTATATTCTTTGATCAAATCACATCAACTTGTCATTTGGAAATCCTAGTCAGACTGATTAACACTAAACATTTAAGGAAGTTATTGTTCCTCACTGCCACTCCTTCCTCTACTCAGTAGTTGAGTATAATGACCCATTCAATATGTACTTAACTCATCTTATGACTCAGTGTTCCCTGACTAAGATAACGAGGAGAATGTCTTCTGTGTGCTACAAAGAATGCCTTAAAATGGTCTCTCTCTCTCTCTCTCTGTTCTATGACTTCAAAAGATTCTTGAAAGGTTACTGCTTCCTGTCCGACAGAATATCAAAGGGTCCAGTCCTATATGATTCCCTTGCACACTGGCAAAACAAAAAATACCCTAAACACCACCTTAAGGCAATTAATCTTGTACTGATCCAAAAATAGGATCTGATGGTGAGATAGGTATCCCTCTCAGAATATTCCACTTTTATGGAACAGACTTCCCTTAGATATAAAGCAAAGCTGCTTCCTGGCCCTTTTTAAGCACAGCCTGGATCAATGGGTAGGAAACCATTAACTCATCCTGCATCTATCAGTGAAAGGTGAAATATTTAGGTACTGATTATTCATGTCATTGGGTACTGGCGAATAGGGACTTTGAAGCTAGCCTGCAAAAAATCTATCAGATCAACAAGTCTAGTATTAATGTTCAAACCTCTCTGATGGATCAGACTACTGTGTTCATAAAATATGAAAACAGAGTGCATTGTTGTTGTTGGTATGTTGAGAGTATGGACATGCTTTTTCAGTGTAAATAGGAAATGCCTACAAACCACAAGTGTGTACCATGTCAAATAACACTTTTTCAAATAAATAAAGTCCATTTCAGGATACCTGGTATATGGTTATAAAAGCATTTGATATAATGAGATGGTACACAGATGATACATCATTCATGAAGAAGTAGGACTTAAACACTTAGCCCACTGTTTCATAACAACATTAATATGCATAGACAGCAAAATTAAGGGCTGAGAGCTGGCATAATGGTTAAGGTGCTTACCTCACAGACACAAAGTACAGAGTTTGATTCTCACCTTTAAAAGGGAAATTAGCAAGACTTAAAATGGCCTGCAAGAGGAGCTAAAGTTGTACTTACCTATGAACCATTTCCTTCAATCAGGTATATCATATGTGCAGCAATGACAATGTGTATTTTAATCTTTAGTGCTGAATTATTAATGTTGCTGTTTTGTGAGGATTTCATATTTCATGCACTCCTGCTTCTATCAACAATTCAGCAGACAAAAAGAAATTCCTTTTACTATCGTTATATAACATCCTTGCTTTGGGTAGGTTATTGTCGCTGAACACCCTACACACACGGCAACAGAGTTCAATAGTAGGCAGGTTAAAATGCCTGTTTCTAAATTCATATTAAAAGCAGCAACTGTCTACCTGGAATCACTACGTAAGTATGGTGGTGAGGGAGGAGGATGAGATATGGAAATTAGGAATCCACCTTTCCCAAACAGCTTCTGTCCTTTACATTACTTTCAAGCATGGTTTCCTGCAGTAGTTAAAAGGGACCAACCAGGCAAATTAGCAAGTGAACGCAATTGTTTATTTGAGAAACATAGGTACATAGGTTCATAGGTGTGTACTAGGCTAATGGCCCTGGAGCCTTTTACAAGCCTAGTCCATAGGATTACCCTGGCATCGTGTCACCCAACCTTAGTTCCCAGAGCCTGTGTCAAGCAGAGCCACTGGAATGATCCCTAAGGTGAATTTTCTGTTTCCCATCCACTCATCAAGATTTCTCGTGAAGAGGGCCAGTGAAGCGCTCCGATTGACATGTATGGGAAGCCTATTCCATAGCATGGGCAGTCTCTAGTTATGACCCTGTCCCTCCAGCTTGTTCTGTTGATTGTGGTAATGAGGTTGAGGTCTCTGGAGCATGTAGTGTGGAGGGATTGGGATTTCTTTAGATGTTGCATTTCTAACAGAGCTGGGTCAAACATGGCTTTGTAAGTCAAGCAGAGATCACCTCTAAGTAGGTGATATGAGACAGAATAGTTGGAGTTTTCAGAGTCTGTCCATATAGGACAAGTGTTTAAGGCCTAGGATCCTCTTTGTGAGGTACTTTTGTGGCCTCTCCAGTTATTACAGGTGTCTAGTGAGGTACATGCCAAATGGGGCATTGTACCCAATGACTGGCCTAATGAGGGAAGAGTACAGAGAGACAATGACCTCTTTCTTACTGGATGCAAAACCCTTAGTAATGAGATGTGCCACATCGAAGGACTTTCTGATCACAGTGGCAATACATACTGCAAAAAGTATAGAACTAGTACTTTGTATTAGTGATTAGAAAATGAGGCAGGACTGTGTTCCACTTTGGACATTGAAAAGGTGGTCATCATCTTTTTAAGTATCCAAAGTGGAGCATTTTTATGGAATTTGAAATTTTGCATGACAAACCATACACTCAGCCAGTATAAAGGAATGGACTTTTTTCCCAAAATACTCATTCTTGTAAAATTTGAATTGTTTATGCTGCTTCATATAACAAATACTTAGATGTTTCAGAAACAATTAATTGGTTTATGCTTGTATTAATGGAAGCTGTCCTAAAATCACAGAACATAGACAATTAATAATGTTTTCTTTTTTTATAAGATAGTAAACAAAGCAGTATCAAAGATTTGTGATTAGGTAGTGCTATGGGGTTGTTAGTGTGTAGTTTATATGACATTTTCATCAAACCAGGAATTTTTTTATTCCATGTTAGAGGATAAAAATGTTTTTAACTTAGATGTTACAGTACTAGTTTTCGAATGTCCATTCATAACAAGTTGTACATATGTTAGATATGTATTCATTGTTCTAAACCATTGTTCATTAGTTTTTAAACCATTTGTTCTTAAAGATGCCAAGATATAAATACCTTTCACTAAATGTTAATGGGTTGAATAACCCTTTAAAAAGGAAAATGTTTAAATAAGTATTTAACATTACATAAAGCAGATATTGTCTTCTTGCAAGAAACACATCTTTTGACTGAAGATTTAGGCAGGGGGCAAATAAAGGACTATTTAATTCTAGTAAGTTCTCATTTTACTTTGAAAAGAATTCTTATAATTTGGAAGAAACACTAGATTTACCTGAAACAGTTGGCACTTATTCTGAAAAGAATGGTTTTCCTGGGATTGATGGTAATAGAAATAGATAAAAATCATTATACTCACAGAAATACTTATTGGGTTCATGAAACAGGATCTAAAACAGCCAAGAAGTATCTAGACATTATGACATTATATTAAATAGGAAATGTGGAGGTAGCTGGAGACTTTAATTGTATTTTATCAAGTAAGACCCCACTAATAAGGAAAGAGTCAGACGATCTTCTACAGTAAAACATTTAAATCACTATACAGGCTTAATGAATATAACAACAAAACAAGAAATATCAGTAATACATCTAGATATTGATAAAGCCTTCAATTCAATAAACTGGCTTTATTTATTTAAAATATTAAATGAATATAACCTTTCTTCTAGTTTTATAATATTAATTACTTTGTAGCAATTCAGTATCTTTTCTCAAGATAGGTTCCTTTCTATCTAGACCCTTTAATGTAGCAAAAGTATGAAGCAAGGATGCTCTCTTTCCCCTTTATTATTTTCTCTAACTAGAGAACCACTAGTTAACTATATAAGATCTAACATAAATATTAAAGGCTTCAAAATAAATGACTTTTCATCAAAAATCCATCTTTTTGCTGATGACATACTGTTGACATGTAGTGACACAGAACACTTGTTAGATTATATACTCAAATTATCGGATTGTTTTGAAAAGGTTTCAGGTTTGAAATTTAATCATAATAAAACTAAAACATTGCTTATAAGCAATAGAAAACACTTTTTTTAAATCTCATAAAAATTTTAACTGGGAAAATTCTCAAATTAAGTATTTAGGCATCACTACTGAATCCAAGAACAATTATTCAATATTTTTAAACTATAAAAACTTAAAGGATGAAATCATGTAGTTAACAGACAATTGGAATAAGCTATTCTTTACAATAGAAGATAGACTCACCCTGATTAAATTTATAATTTTACCAAAAAATCATATACTATTGTCAGTCATTAAATCTCCCCTCTAAGAAAATTATAAGAAAAATAAATTCTACTTTATTTAAATTCTTATGGTACACTAAAAAAAACTAAGGACATCTTTAGATTGGAATGTCAAAAGCTGGGAGGAAGGTGGCATTGGATTTCCAAATACTGTGTGATATACTAATGATGTACTTATTAAAATAATATTATTGTGGTTAGATTCTTCATACTTCTCTTGTTAGAAATTGTTACATGAGAAAATACTAATAGACAACAACAAACAACACAGATTCTTATATGAAACTGGATATCAGTATATACTACTGGGCTCTAAAATCTTTTAGAGCCCAGTAGTATATACTGATATCCAGTTTCATATAAGAATAAAAGACACAAGGTTACTTGTATGCCCTTTATTAACCAAATCCTTTCAATCTTTAAAAGGTTTATGAATTCAACTTATTTAGTAAAGGAATGTCTAATCCTAGTATACCCCATTGGATTCACTAATGGATGCTTAGTATTTTTTAATTCAAACACTCAAGAATAGTAACCTAATATTTTGGTAATAGTTCTTAATAGAAACAAAATACATCATGTTGAATATTTAATTGCAAGATGCAGCATAGAGGATGGAGGCTAGTTAGATATACATACCTATAAAGAATATATTCAGGATAAAAATCAAAACTAAAAAAAAAAAATCACTAGATCTTCAAATTAAATCTGTTCCAAAAATCTTGGGTCTATTCTCCAATGTTAATAGTGCGCCACCCAAAGGGGTAGTCATATATATCAATTACATACAAGATTATAAGAAATGAATTTGTTACCCCAGATGTGACAAACTGGAACTTCTCAACAAAAATGTATAATGATCCATTTTCAGAACTAAATAAAAAGTTATTCTTAAAATCTGCAGGAAAGTGAATGTCCTCACTTTACTGGAAAATCTATACATGGAAATTTCTGCATAGAGTCTTTCTTACCCCTCGTAAAATTCAACAAATATATAAAACAGGAAAAATGGGGTGGCCACAGTGGTGCAGCGGTTAGCATTGCCACCTTATAGCAAGAGGTTCTCTGGTTCGATCCTTGGCTGGGGTGCCTTCTGTGCAGAGTCTGCATGTCCTCCCTGTGGTCGCATGGGTTTTCTCTGGTTTCTTCCCTCATCCCAAAGACATGCTGTAGGTGGATTGAACACACTCTAATTGGCCTTAGGTGTGAGTGTGTGCCTTCTGTGGAAGGTTGGGTACCGGGCTTGCAACATAACACCATAAAACTCCACTGCCAATCATGAGTGTACAAGTGATCCACTGTGGTGACCCCTAACTGGGAAAAGCCAAAAGAAGAAGATAAAACAGGAAAAATGAAATGCTGGAGGTGTGATGAAGTTCTTAATATTGATTGGTTACACATGATAATTGAGTGTAAGTTGGTGATTTTCTTTTGGAGTGGTTTTAGAATTTTCCTCAGGCTTTGTGGTCAGACAATTGGATTATTACTGACTCTTTGATATTATTTAATGCCCAGCATCTATACCTATTTCTTAAATACCTCTTCTTTGGGCAATGCTTGCCATTGCAAGAAAAGTTATAACAAAAAACCTGGTAATGTAAAACTGAATTAGTATTTGGTGAATTTGTGTGCCTAGCTAAAACTGACTGTAAAAATGGCTTGTCAACTATAAGAATGAGAACTCTAAACATAATTCATCAGCACATATCTTAGTAAAAGCTCAATGATTTACTGGAAAAGTACTAATGGTTAAGAATATATAAATATTATTGTTATGGACTTGTGTAAATAGTTATCATTTATGTTATCTACACTTTTAAATATTGAGGGACTTGGGAAAACCAAATAAATATTTTTTTTAAAGAAAAGTGTAAGAATCTTCTACATTTGTGTAATACTCATTTGCCAACTACAGGGACTTTGTGTTTATGCAGTTCTTTTATGAAGTTATATACTGCTCTTAATTGAACAGGTAAAGTAAACTTTTTACCTTAACACAGCTATGACTGTTGACTTTATTGCTGAGACTAAACTGTATTATGTTTATAGTTTTACAGCAAGAGTTTTTACATTGTAAGGTGGATGGTTACGGTAAAGACAATGTTGGGGATAGGGTTAACAATTATTATGAAGGAGGTACAGGGTAATGTAGCATACATGTCAGACAACAGGAAATATGATTAGGTCCAAAAGGTAGCAAAAACTCCATTTCTAAGACCTATTGCTAAGGCCAGAAAGTAGAAAAATAATCCCCCATGGCTGCCTGGGTACAGCCATATTCTGAGGAACTCTGAAACCAATGGTAGGGGACAAACTGACATGGTAACACTGGTGAATAGATGGTCAGTAGGCTTGAGGGGAAAAACAAGTACATGAAAAGTGACATTTGCTGAAAATATGTAAAAAAAAATATCACAGATGCATACATTAATGCAGGCTGGAAATAAAGCTAAGGGATATTGTCTGTGAAACTTTGGAAAACAGGACTTTTAAAGTATAATTTCCCACTTTTGTTAAGTATAGCTTGCAAGATAAAAATTATTTGTGTGTTACTTTGCTCAATTGGATCTACCCTGGTGAGGAGAATGCAAGTAATTGAATCTTGAAATATGTACTATGATATAGTTAGTTACACTGAAACTGATAAACTAGGGACAAATAGAGCAAAACACATGTCCTGCATGGACAGACTCAAAAGACTCCAGCTATTCTCTGTCTCATATCATACACTTAGAGGTGATCTCTGCTTGACTTACAAAGCCATGTCTTTGACCTTTACTAGGAAAAAAACTTTTCTAGCAAAAGACAATGGTATTTTAATATAGTCAAATATATTTTTAATATATTGTGACAGCCATGCACTGGCCCTGTAATCAAGGAGCCTCAATCCTCACCACTAACACCAGTGAGGGGCATCCGCATTGGGAAGGATAACAAATACACACACAGTAAAGTACAATTTCCCTTAAGAGCACATAGAAATCACAGTCAGTATGTGGCTGGTTTCTCCCTTTGAAAAAAATGAAAAGACCAATGGTTAGACCACAGCTGAAGATAAAAATGGAATAATCCACGTCAGGAAATAAATCACTTGCAGCTTCACAGTAGTGCCCTTTATAAAACCAAAAGTTGTAACTGAGATGTAGTAGTCAAGGTAGGAAACGGTTCACTTGCAGTTTCACACCACTTTATTAAACAAGAGTAAACGCTTTTGCGATCTAAGTCAGCTGATCGCTTCTTCAGACTCATAAAAACAGTTAAAATATTGGTATTTAAAATATGGTTCAACCAATGAAAACACATATAGAACTATGACATAGACTAATTAAAATTGCATACATCAGTACATTAATTTGCCTTATATTCTGCATAAGATGAAATAAAATATACATATAACAGACACATTTTATGTAATAATCCATATTACTTAATGTTTTAGTGGTCTGGATTTTAAAAAAAGGTTTCAAGGAAACAGCATTGTTCAATCCAGGAGACTTATCTGCCTGAAGTAGTAAAATCCATCTTTGTTCGGCTTCCTCTACCTTATTCCTTATATCACCTCCCCTCTTACTTTTATTTATTATTTCTAAAACCATGAAATTAAAAATATGTTTCCTATCTTCTTCTTCCACATGTTTTGCTAAAGCACTTGTGTCTTTTTTATTTCTTATATCTCTAAGGTGTTCAAGGATATGTTCCTTTAGACACCTATTGGTTTTGCCTATATAAAAGGCATGACAGACAGTGCAGAAGCTGAAATAAACCAAATTTTGTGTTCTGCACTCAGCATAAAAATCTATATCAATTATAAATCCTAGTGTAGGATGTTTATATGTAGATTTATTATATAAATAGTCACATGCTGTACAATTTCTGCAAGGAAAAGTCCCCTGCCTATCAAATAGGATCATTCTTTCATTGTTTCTGGAATTATAACAGAGTTGCCTTTTTAAGGACCTCTTATTTCTAAAAGAAAAGCTGGGTCTATCTTCTAACAATTCTCTCAAGTCAGGATCCGACAATAAAACATTCCAATTCTTCTCAAAAATATTACAGAACCTTCTGATGTCACTTGAATAAGTTATAGGGAATCTAACTTCAAAATCATGACCTTCCTTGCTTTTAACATCTTCTATAGTATTTGAGAAGAGCGGTTTACATCTCCCATTCCTATTTTCAATGGTATATTTAGAGCTTTCATTTATGTCTTTCTTACTATAACCTCTGTTTAAGAAGTCTTTCTCTAATATAGTCATTGTCTTCACAAAGCCTTCATCTGTATTATGTAAGCGGCTTATTCTCATATATTGTTCTTTCACTACATTTTTGTGTACAAATGTTGGATGCATACTAGTCTTATGTAAGATACTATTTCTCCATGTAGATTTTCTACACATCCCTGTTGTAAGTTCGTCTAACGCTGTCTTCTTAACCAAAACATCTAGGAACTCAATAGAGTCCCTGGAATGTTGACTAGTGAATCTTAAAAATTCAGTGGTGCTATGTAAGTACTCCACCATCTCTTGCAACTCTTCACTAGTACCATCCCATAACAGGAAGACGTCATCTACAAAACGTATATACCATACAATTTTGCCAGCATATTTATTGCTAGCACTTAATATATGATCTTTTTCCCATGCAGCCAATGATAAGTTGGCGTAGCTGTTAGCACAAGCCGTGCCCATTGCTACACCAACTTTCTGTAGATAAAACTTGTCATTAAATATAAAGACATTATTTTCTAGGACAATATCAAGCAACTCACATATCAAATTAATCTTAGTGCTTTGAAAAACTTGTTTCAAGGTCAGAATATCACGTATTTTCTCAATACCCCATTTATTCGGTATCACTGTGAACAGTGAAGTGACATCCATTGTCACAAACATATAATTTCTATTGATATTCCTGGTCTTATTATATAACAGTCGCAGAAATGCCTTTGTATCCCTTAGTATAGTCTCACATGATTTTAGGACTATTTGTAAATTTTGTTCAATATAAATTGAGATGGCTTCTGTGGCCCATCCTTTACTGGATACAATAGGTCTCATATGGGGCTGTGTGATGTCTTTGTGAATTTTAGGTAGACCATAAATAATGGGTATAGTTGGATGTTCTATCTGAAAGTAGTCAAACAATTCCTCTGATACATAATTAGTAATCAATAAGTCAAAAATATATACAGATATCCTGTCAATTATACCTTGTACTTGTCTCACATTTAGTTCAACATAAGTATCTGTATCATTCAAAAGTTCCATCATTTTCTTGTAATAAAAAACCTTATCCATTACTACTACACTGCCCCCCTTGTCTGCGGGCCTAATTTCAATGCTGTGAGAATCCTTTAGTTCTGACAGTGCTTCAGTTTCTGATTTACTCAAGTTATAAAATCTAGGTGGAAGATTTTTAGCATGCATCTCTCTAATTTCATGTTCACACACATTAGTGAAAGTTTCAACTGTGGGATGTATCTTGGGTACAAAGGCACTAGGTTGTTAAAACATATTATCAAATACATTTCTTTTAAACATGGTTTTAAGTGTTAGGTTATGAGAAAATAACTTCAGCTCTTTTAATAAATCAGTTAATACTGTTTTCTGTGCTGGAATAAAGTTCAGGCCTCTATTTAACAACGAGGCTTGTGCATCAGTTAAAGAAAAGCTAGATATATTAATTACCAAGTTTTTTGTTGGTTCTTGCTCCTGGTGTTCATATATGCAGGAGTCACTCGTTCTCTCTGCTGTAATCGCGTTCTCCCTCTTTGATTCCTGCTGCTCAACCTGTCCCTTATTGGCAGTGCCTTCTTTAACACAAATGGAGGGATTGAGGTTTGTGTAGCTTCCTTTTGCTCCAAAAAAGCTACTGAATCAGAATTAACACGGGAATCCATCCTTCTGTTAGTGCAAGCCATTTGGAAAGTTTCTTTTGCCATTCCACCATTTTCAAATGTGGGAGTTTCTATACATACTCTATCTGTGCTGACATCACTGTTCTCACAGGGATTCTGATTTAAAGGGGCAGTACTATGCATATTTGAATTTTCAGAAATCTGTACTGTAGTCATTTTTTCTACATTTTCTGTACTCACAGCTGCTCTTCTTGACCACAAAAAGACCTCTTTACATTGAAAGTCATTGAGGTCCCTTTGCAATTTTTTAGTTTTAGTATTCTGCAACCTCTTTTCATAGCCCTGTATACTGTCAGCAAGTTCATCTAATTTACTGCCTAGTACCTCTATAGGAAAAGTATTAGTCAGTTGTTCTTGTAGCCTCTTTATCTCATCGGCTAGCTCTTTTTCTTGTGGTTTAAAAAATTCTATAAGCAAATGCATATAATCATAGCTAAGCTGTAAATTTAAATTCTGCCATTTTTGAAGTAATTCAGGGTAGGTCTCACCATAAGTAGGCATATTTAATACTCTGAGACCTCTTGGCACTATTTTATATTTTAATGATGCTTCTAGATGAAACCTTTGCCACTGTAGCCTTTTAAAGCTATATAACTTATTCTCCAGATCTCTATACAGTTCAGTGAACTTCTTATGCGTATTATAGTCCACTTGTTCTCTTTCATTCACTGGAAAAATAGGGTTTAGCATCAAGGGGTTGGAGGATATATGTAGTAGTCCAACTAGTCATTCACATTTATTCTTATTGTTGTCATTACCTTCAGCCATGTCCCAGCTTTTAAATACAGTCCAAGAAACACGTGAAAGAAAACAAAAGCTGGATAAATGCCTGGTATACACCTCAAGCGAAAAAAATAAAAAGACCAATGGTTAGACCACAGCTGAAGATAAAAATGAACTTACAACAGGGATGTATAGAAAATCTACATGGAGAAATAGTATCTTACATAAGACTAGTATGCATCCAACATTTGTACACAAAAATGTAGGGAATGGACAATATATGAGAATAAGCCGCTTACATAATACAGATGAAGGCTTTGTGAAGACAAAGACTATATTAGAGAAAGACTTCTTAAACAGTGGTTATAGTAAGAAAGACATAAATGAAAGCTCTAAATATACCATTGAAAATAGGAATGGGAGATGTAAACCGCTCTTCTCAAATACTATAGAAGATGTTAAAAGCAAGGAAGGTCATGATTTTAAAGTTAGATTCCCTATAACTTATTCAAGTGACATCAGAAGGTTCTGTAATATTTTTGAGAAGAATTGGAATGTTTTATTGTCAGATCCTGATTTGAGAGAATTGTTAGAAGATAGACCCAGCTTTTCTTTTAGAAATAAGAGGTTCTTAAAAAGGCAACTTTGTTATAAATCCAGAAACAATGAAAGAATGATCCTATCTGATAGGCAGGGGACTTTTCCTTGCAGAAATTGTACAGCATGTGACTATTTATATAATAAATCTACATATAAACATCCTACACTAGGATTTATAATTGATATAGATTTTTATGCTGACTGCAGAACACAAAATTTGGTTTATTTCAGCTTCTGCACTGTCTGTCATGCCTTTTATATAGGCAAAACCAATAGGTGTCTAAAGGAACGTATCCTTGAACACCTTAGAGATATAAGAAATAAAAAAGACACAAGTGCTTTAGCAAAACATGTGGAAGAAGAAGATAGGAAACATATTTTTAATGTCATGGTTTTAGAAATAATAAATAAAAGTAAGAGGGGAGGTGATATAAGGAATAAGGTGGAGGAAGCCGAACAAAGATGGATTTTACTACTTCAGGCAGATAGGTCTCCTGGATTGAACAATGCTGTTTCTGTGAAACCTTTTTTAAAATCCAGACCACTAAAACATTAAGTAATATGGATTATTACATAAAATGTGTCTGTTATATGTATATTTTATTTCATCTTATGCAGAATATAAGGCAAATTAATGTACTGATGTATGCAATTTTAATTAGTCTATGTCATAGTTCTATATGTGTTTTCATTGGTTGAACCATATTTTAAATACCAATGTTTTAACTGTTTTTATGAGTCTGAAGAAGCGATCAGCTGACTTAGATTGCGAAAGCGCTTACTCTTGTTTAATAAAGTGGTGTGAAACTGCAAGTGAACCATTTCCTACCTTGACTACTACATCTCAGTTACAACTTTTGGTTTTATAAAGGGCACTACTGTGAAGCTACAAGTGATTTATTTCCTGACGTGGATTATTCCATTTTTATCTTCAGCTGTGGTCTAACCATTGGTCTTTTCATTTTTTTCGCTTGAGGTGTATACCAGGCATTTATCCAGCTTTTGTTTTCTTTCACTGGTTTCTCCCTTTCTCTCCATATCCCCAATAAGACTCCCCACTGGCACAGCTATAGGGTCCAGATCTCAGCCTAGTGGTCAAGCTAAACCCCCAGCACCCTATCTGTCCAACTAGTGCTTCATATCCCTGCCCAAGTAGCTGACACACACCTACTTTGAGATAAGAGTTATATACAACCACACAGACAGCCCTGGAGAAGTCTGGCACCAGTTCTCCAGATAGGCCTTTTCCTACCAGTATATAAGGTAGTACCAGCTGCCAATAACTACTAATATCAGCTACTAAAAAGCCCCTTACCAAAGAGTATCCAGTTATTACTGTCAATATTATTATCCAAATAGTAAGTGTGACCCAGGGCTAAAGCTATTGGAGTGGCTTGGGCCGTATCACTATATACGTGCAATGTACTCTAGAGATTAAATTATCTCTACACAAAACAGCCACAGTTGAAAGGTTTAAAAATATTTAATAATAAATAATAAAAGCACAATATGATACTTCTTACTACACAGTGCTAGTCAAGAGTTCAGAGATTGTAGGAAAATGCTTAAAATTATACAGCAGAATAGTTCTGACATCAATACAGAAAACAGGTAGATTAAACTTACTATTTTCTATCTATATCTTAGAGCAATAACAGTTCTAAATAAACTTACACATAGAACAAAGCAAAGTACTGGTGAGTTATCAGCTTTAGACAAAATCCAAAATACCCTCTGTCTGTCACTCTCTGAGAAAGTCCTTCAAATTGACAATACAGCCTGCTAACTCATTTTAGATTACATCATTCTTAACAATTCTCTACTTTCCCAGGCTAACAGAAACTCTGCATTTACATTTCTTAGTAAGCTTACACCTGGTCAGGAAAACACAGTAATTAAATACATTATATATGTAAAATCTATCAATTAACTCTGGTCTGAAAACAATAGAAAGAATCTGCTGGTTTAGACACCACAGCTTCAAGTTTGAGATTAAACAGTCATACAAGGCTTGACATAACAGCTTTCTTCCAGCAGAGTGCACTGTTGTTACATTTTTGACGTTCAGCCTCTAATACAGTCTTCTCACATTTAATAGAACAAGCCTATGGCTTTTATTAATATTTACAAAGACACAGAATAAGCTACAAAATTCTATCTAACTAGGCTGGCAGCCTTCACATATCTTTACATCCCCCCTGAGAACTCAAGCTAGTTTTTCAAGTGTCCCTTGAGAAATGTTGCTTGAGAGGGTTAGGTCTGTCTGAGTATACCTTACCCCAGTCCCTGTCTTGAGACCCCATTTGTGTTGGCATTGCTGCTCCCACTGTGGTGCTGCAAGGCCATATCATATGGTTGCAACCCTAGGCTCCATCTTAGCAACTTGGCATTTTGCTGGCTGGCTCTGTTTAACCATGTTAGGGGAATGTGATCTGTCACTACAGTGAATTTTCTTCCATACAGATAAGGCTGACGTTTCTGCAGTGCTATTATAGCTAGACATTCCTTTTCTACAGCTTCATAGCATTCCTCCCTGGGTTGGAGCCTATGACTGATATAAACCACTGGGTGCTCTTCTCTCGCTGAAGAAATCTAGCTAAGTACAGCCTCCTCACCATGGTTCAAAGCATCCACTGGTACAACACATTCTTTGCTGTAATCTGGACTGGCTAACACAGCTTCTTTTAGCTTCTGGAATGCCTGCTCACATGCTACAGTCCACACTACCTTATCTGGCCTGCTTTTTCTTGTCAGGGCTGTGAGTGGAGCAGCTATGGTGCTATAACTGGGGACAAACTTTCTGTAGTACCCTGCTGACCCGAAGAATGCTTTCACCTGCTTTTTGGTAACTGCTGCAGGCCATACCTGAATGGCTTCTACTTTGGCAGGCTCTGGCCTTATCTTACCACTCCCCACTCTAAGTCCCAAATAGGAGACCTCTGCCATACCCAACTGAGATTTGCTGGGCTTAATGGTCAACCCTGCCCTCTGTAGTCTGCCCAGCTCCTCCCTGACATGTCAAAGGTGCTCTTGCCAGGAATGGCTATAGATGGCAATATCATCTAGGTACGCAAGGGAAAACTCTCCTACTAGGATATGATCTAAGACCCTCTGAAAAGTTGCTAAGGCATGTTTCATCCCAAAGGGCATCTTTGTGAACTCATACAAGCCAAACAGATTCACAAAGGCTGACTTCTCTCTAACACTAGGAGCCAAGGGCACCTGCCAGTAACCCTTGGTAATATTAAATGGTTGTACGATAGTTAGCCCCACCCAGCTGCTCTAGGGCCTCATCTGTCCTAGGCATGAGGTAAGCATCTGACTCTGTGTGACTATTTAATTTCCTGTAGTCCACACAGAAGTGGGTGCTGCTATTCTTCTCTGGCACCAGCACCACTTCAGAGGCCCAGGGATTGTTGGACTATTGAACTACTCCTAGTTCCAACATCTCCTGTATCTCCTCCCTCAGAGTCTGTTTGACTCTCTCAGACACCCTATAAGGGGCCTGCCTAATAGGCCTTTGGGGTCCTGTATCTACCTGGTGCTGCACCTGGTGGGTGCACCCTGGTTTCCCAGTGAACATGTCCCAAAACTCCTGTAACACTGCTCAGATTTCTCAAACTTGGGTAGGAGATAGCTGCTGGGACATTGCTAACCCTTCCACTGAGGTGTCAGTCCAAGCCTCACTGAGGAGATCAGTCACCAGATCTTTCTCAGACTCCTCCTGCAATCCACTGCAAATACTCAGCACAAGGGCCTCCCTGTCATGGTAAGATTTCATAATGTTAACATGGTATAATTTGTGCCCCTGCCTCCTGCCTAGCAGTTCCACCATGTAGTTAATATCCCTTATCTTTCTTACCACCTTGTAGGGTCCCTCCCAAGTTGCTTGCAGCTTGTTGTGTCTGGCACGAATGAGAACCATTACCTGTTGCCCTACAGCATACTCTCTAGCTCGAGCATTCCTGTCATACCATGCCTTTTTTCTGTTGTTGGACTTCTATCAGGTTCTCCTGGGCCAAGCCCATGAGTTCCCTGAGCCTTGTCCTGAGGTTTTGGACATATGCCACAACAGACTCCTTATCAGATTCACACTCACCTTCCCACTCATCACAAGTTAAATCTAGAGGTCCCCTCACCCTATGCCCATACAGCAACTCAAAGGGTGAAAACCCCATGGAGTCATGGGGAACCTCTTTGTAAGCAAACAATAGATGGGGCAAATATTTGTCTCACTCCATCTTAAACTGGTCTGCAAATGCTTGTAGCATGGACTTGATTGTAGAGTTTAACCTCTCAACAAGATCATTAGTCTGGGGATGGTAGGGGGTGACTGACCTTCAGGTGCTTCACCCACAGTACTTCCACAGACAAGCCAGCAGGTCTGACATGAAATTGGCACCTCTGTCAGTCAGTATTTCTTTTGGAAAACCTACCCTGCTGAAAATCTCTAACAAAACATTTTAAGCCTTTCTGACTCAATGGAGGACAAAGCCACTGCATCAGGGTATCTTGTAGCATAATGTACTACCACCAGGATATACTTTTTCTCTTAGTACTCAGAGGCCCCACAATATCCATAGCTACCCTCTGAAATGGCTCCTCAATCACAGGCAAAGGCATCAATGGAGCTCTCACATTGTCTCCTGCCATTCCTACCTTTTGGCAAAAACACCTTCAGTGATCACTGTACACAAGCTACGGGAATTCACTATCCACACCACTACAAGCCAATTGCCAACCAATTAATATGTGATGTGGGTATCCCACCACTGCCAACCAAGTAATATGTGGTGTGGATATCCCACCACTGTCAAGCAATTAATATGTGATGCTCGTGCATTGGCCCAGTAATCAAGGAGCCTCAATCCTCACCACTAACACCAGTGAGGGGCGTCCACATTGGGAAGGATAACAAATGCACACACAGTAAATTACAATTTCCCTTAAGAGCACACAGAGATCACAGTCAGTCTGGGGCAGGTTTCTCCCTTTCTCTCCAGATCCCCAATAAGACTCCCCACTGACAAAGCTATAAGGTCCAGATCTCAGCCTAGTGGTCAAGCTAAAACCTCCAGCACCCTCTCTGTCCAACCACTGCTTCATGTCACTGCCCAAGTAGCTCACACACACACACACACGCACACACACACACACACACACACACGCACACACACACACACACACACACACACACACACACACACACACATACACACACACACACTTTGAGTTAAGGGTTATATGGAACCACACAGGCACTCCTGGGAAGGCTGGCACCGGTTCTCCAACTATGCCCCTTCCTACCAGTATATAAAGTAGTACCAGTTGCCACCAACCACTAATACCAGCTACTAAAAATGCTCTTATCAAAGGGTGTCCAACTATTACTATGCAATATTATTATCCAAAATAGTAAGTGTGACCCAGGGCTAAAGCTATTGGAGTGGCTTGGACAGTATCACTATATACATGCAATGGAATCTAGAGCTTAAATTATCTCTACACAAAACAGCCACAGTTGAAAGGTTCAAAAATATGTAATAATAAATAATAAAAACATAAGACAATGCTTCTTACTACACAGTGCTAGTCAAGAGTTCAGAGATCATAGTAAAATGCTTAAAATAATACAGGATAATAGTTCTGACATCAATACAGAAAACAGCTAGACTAAACTTACTATTTTCTATCTATTAGAGCAATCACAGTTCTAAATAAACTTACATATAGAGTAAAGCAGAGTACTGGTGAGTTGTTGTTAGCTTTAGACAAAATCCAAAATACCCTCTGCCCCACGGATTTACTATTCCTCCATGCAGGACTAGCTTAGTCCTGCACTGAAGCAGTCGTTTAGGAGCAAGATGGCAGCATGCTATGCATATTGATGAAGGCATGCTGCCTGAGATCTTAATGGTACATGGAAGGTGTAAGAGTGCTGGGGGTGTATCTGAGAGCAGAGCTCTCAGAATATACATGCCCCCGCAATGAAGAACTGCAGAAAGGCCAAAGGAATGAGCGAGACCACTCATAGGTGTCCGCATATCCCCAGCAACATTCCCCTTTATGTACAACAGCAATAGTAAATATAAATCAAATAAACAAACCTTTTTTTTATTAAGAATCCGATTAAAGCTAACTGTAGGTGTGCGGGTTCGCCCCTCGCTTAGCTACAGTTAATGCAGCTTAAATGGCTGAAGAGGATAGCAATGAAGATATATGCAAATGAAGCAGTATAGCAATAGTGTAGTGGGCAGAGCATTCCCCTTATGAGCAAGTATTCCTGGTTTGAGTCCCACTGCAGCACATTCCATTTTCCATGGCAAATCATGTTATGACAAATATTTTAGTTGCATAACCCACTAAATAACATATATTTGTGAACTGGAGTACTTCATTAAATGCACATGTGAGATATCAGTGTCATAATGTTACAAAGAATCCAGATAAGCACATGTACCCTATACAGTATATGTACACAGGAGTCATGGACACAAATGGAAGGCAAAATGTGTAATGAATGACAACTCCATACAGCTTCCAAATCCACCACCTTCCCAAGAACCATTAGATATTACTGTCTAAATCAGTGCAATTGTAAGTGGGAGTAAGCACTAGTAAGCAAATGTAAGCACCAATAAGTAGTAGTAAGCATATTTAAGTACTAGTAAGTGAGTTTAAGCCCGTTTGCATGGGGGTAAGCAATGCGCACACATGTTAAGCAATTTTGAAGATGAGAGAGAGAGAGTCGTGTAATGGGAAGTATGTATATTATGTGGCCAATAGCTGGTAGTGGAAGTAATGCCATTATGATGACACATGGGATCCACAGCCTACCCCTTGCAGGATACTCAAGTTAATCTGTAATTTAGCATGCAGGAATGCCATAGGTGTTTAATAGGGTTACCTGCAATCTAGTCCTACATATACACCCTAATGTCAGGCTGTGTCCATATGTGGCACCTGTCTGTGTTGTAGCAAGGCAGAACAGTGCAGCCATGCAGGAAGGTGTTGTGAGAGTGTGGACCTGATGTCTTAATGTACCCCACATATAGGTATGCATATGTGTACATATGTTCACATATATAATATATAAAACTATATATATATATATATATATATATATATATATATATATATACACATGTATGTCCACAAATATACAGATTCCCATGTGTACACATATGTATGAGCACATATATACATCACATATATCTACACATATATAGATATATACCTATATGCACATGTCTACATATATACAAACACACACACAAGCATATATGTATGTAAATACATGCCCCCTATATAACTACTATAGTGCTGCATGCTATGTGCTAGGAAACAGCTCACATAGCAATACACACAGATATCTACAGCTGGTAGTGTTTACAACATGGACCAGTATGTCACATGTGAACCCCTTGTTGGGACCACATTACCCTTGTCTATGAATTATGGAATAGGAGTATGGGGAAGTATGGCAAGTATAGTTGTGGAGGTAGTCAGGGTTGGTAGATATAGAGGAAAGCCTACAGGGGTGGTATGTGACACATGTGGTGGGTAAACACCCTGGATGGTGTGTGTGGTCTGTGATGTAGATGCCCCATGGGCCCCAATATGGACAGAATGGGAACAAACCTCCCACGCACTGCTACTCATAACAGCAGTCCACGTCCTGAAGGTGCCTGGCCTGGAGGCTGAGTAGGAGGAGCATGTCAGCCCTGTGAAAGTGTACTGGGTGTCTCAGAGTGATGTAGCACATCCCACATGTGTCTGTGGAGCCAGTTATGGAACAGACCCTGGACCTGACCTCAGGGGACAGAAACATGTCTGTGTGTTCCCCCGGGGGGGACAACAACCCCTGGGTTGGTTTCACCCGATGGTATTGCTGGACCAGTATATGAGGAGACCCCAGGGTTGGACACACATGTGATGTGGCCGGGTAACATGGGTAGATGAGTTTGGAGAGGTTGTTCTGCTGGGCAATTGTACATATACAAACTAGTAACTAAACACAACAGTACCAAAAAAGAAGCGATTGGAGAACAGAAAACCAATCCACAATTTAATGATAAAACAATAAAATACAAACGAGTTGTTAACCTAGGTTTCATCCACACCTTCAGGAATTCATCAGAACAATAAAACCTGCTCAAACTCATCCTTTAAATACCCAACCAATTAAATAATTAATTAATCTCTTAACCAATGTAAAACTTAAAGAAACACGATTAATTAAAAACATGTTTACATAGAACACCCCATTTAACATTGCTGTTTATCTAAAACACAAATATTTTTAAAAATATTGTTAAAAATATATAAATGAAGTTGTAACTTGTACTACTTCCTACCTAATATGTGCTTTAGCTTTAAAATGGGAGCAATGCTAATGCTATTGTTTATGTCGGGAACATTTTGGGGATTCTGAGTATTGGTAGAGTGTTAGGTCATTTTAAATGTGGGAGATGGATTTCATGTAAGCACATTATGGAAACGAGTAAACACATTAGCGTTAATGATTATTTTATTCCTATTTATGGGAATTACAGTTGTTACACTCAGAGTGTGGTGTATTTAGCTAAATGGAATCATATCCTCCGTTTTATGTAGGAAAAACTTCCAGACATCTTTGGGAGCGAGTGAACGAGCATATATTGGACATCAGGCATCTTAGATTGATTAATGCCCTTGCTAGGCATATTGGTGATTTTCGGAGCACAATTTTTAATTTTGTGTTATTCAACAAATTAAGTATGATATTCAGGGTAAGATGCTAGATGTTGACTTAGATATATGTGAAAACCACAGAAAAAGAGAGACGCTGACAGCTGCAAAAATCCAACAAGGCCTTTACTAGTGCAAAAACACAAGCGCTTTCACAAAATGAGCTTCCTCAGGTGTACATCAAGCACTAATGAGACACACCTATATATACACAGTACAAATTACATGATGCAAAACAATCAACTTCCTGCTTAAAAAATTCTTAACATGTATATAAGAAATACGTATAAAAAATATATACACATAAATAAAACCTAAACAGTAAACATAAATATAAACATAAACATAATTTAATATACATTAAATACTAAAATAAACAAATAAACACTTTAAAATCATCTTTTTAGTGGCCTCATTTTCAACCTAGGTTTTAGGGGAATGCATTCATTAAGACCATGCCCTTCTGTACTTCTCAACCTGTTAATCCAAATAGCTTCTAGATTCTCAGTCCTATTATACATATCACCCTGTCTAATACTCTCATGCAGCAACCCAATCACTCTGAAACCAAAAACATGAGATACATCTGTACTAGATACATGTTTAGAAAGTGCATTATTTGTACTGAGTTTCCTGATGTTATAAACATGCTCCCTAATCCGATCCCTAAGATGCCTATCCGTCTTACCAACATAAAATTTGACAGAGGTCCTACAGCTAGCAAGGTAAACAAAATGTTTACTATCACAGGTGCCAGAAACTTTAAAAATATAATTTCTACCCTGGTCAGGGTGAGTAAATGATGACCCACTATCTATATAGCTACACCAATTGCAGTTCCCACAGTGTTGAGTACCAGTGCAAGCACTTTGTAGCCTATCCTCCTTCGGATAGCAAAGTCTCCTTTTAATAGATCTGTCATTCCTAAAACTGATCCTAGGAGTATCATCAATTATACCTGATACTTCACTGTCCATCAATAACACCTGCCAGTGTTTCCTAATAATATTAATATACCTATCCACATCAGAAGTGTATTTCAGAGAGACTCTCAGATTGGCCTGAGTTGAGATCTTATCTGAACTTTCAGAAGGTTGTTTCTTCATGGAGAAATAAGGTCTGGCTCTATCACTCCATTTACTTGTAGCTCTAGGTACTTGTTCAGACAAGGTCCTATCATCATACCCTCTTTCTATCAAGAAGCTTTTAACTCTATCCACTTCACTTTCAAAGTCTTCTTCCCTCACATTTAGTCTTGAAGCCCTCATGACCTGATTTGCCACAACATTTCTAAATATATGGGGGGGTGTGCACTGTCATGATGTAAAAGATGGTTAACATGACAACTCTTCCTGTACTGTTTGGTATATACATTCCCATCCGGGTCTCTCAGTACTGCTATATCCAAAAAATCTAAACCTTCATAAGATATCTTATGTGTGAATTGCAAATAATCTGTAGACTTGTTAACATGCAGCAAAAATCTGGACAAACACTCCTCATCTCCCTCCCACAAGATAAAAACATTGTCTACAAATCTACGATAAAACAAAACATGCTCACCAAAAGGACCCTTAAAGATATAACGGTCCTCCCAAACTGCCATAACTGCATTGGCGTAGCTGTTGGCACAAGAAGTGCCCATAGCCATGCCATTGCACTGTCTAAACATCTGGTTACCAAACAAAAATATATTGTGTTCAAGCACCATTCTCAATAAATTTACCAATAAAGTGACTGTCTCATTACTATACTCTGTATAGCTCTCTAAAAATTGTTGAACAGCTGTCACACCCATGTCATTAGGTATCACAGTAAATAAGGAAACTACATCTAAAGTAATGAAAAAAGCCTGACAATCAGTGTGTGTGGATAAAAAATCATGCAAATCTCCAAGAAAATGCTCAGTGTCCCTGAGTATATGCTGTGTCTTATTCAGGATAGGTCTGAGGTGCTTCTCTATAAATATAGAAAGAGATTCAGTGCACCACCCTCTACCTGAGACAATAGGTCTCATAGGTGGATTCAGGGTGGATTTATGCACCTTAGGTAAACCTTGCAACACCGGTATAAGTGGTTTCATAGTAAGAAAATACTCAAATAATTTCTTATCTACCAATCGTTGTTCAAAAAAGCGCCTCACGCCATTCGCTACTTCATCTATATGTGCAGCAACCTGCGCCAAATTTAATTCTTCATAAAACAACCTGTCCCTCAGACTCTCTATCATCCTCAGACCTATCCTGAATAAGACACAGCATATACTCAGGGACACTGAGCATTTTCTTGGATATTTGTATGATTTTTATCCACACACACTGATTGTCAGGCTTCTTTCATTACTTTAGATGTAGTTTCCTTATTTACTGTGATACCTAATGACATGGGTGTGACAGCTGTTCAACAATTTTTAGAGAGCTATACAGAGTATAGTAATGAGACAGTCACTTTATTGGTAAATTTATTGAGAATGGTGCTTGAACACAATATATTTTTGTTTGGTAACCAGATGTTTAGACAGTGCAATGGCATGGCTATGGGCACTTGTGCCAACAGCTACCAATGCAGTTATGGCAGTTTGGGAGGACCGTTATATCTTTAAGGGTCCTTTGGTGAGCATGTTTTGTTTTATCGTAGATTTGTAGACAATGTTTTATCTTGTGGGAGGAGATGAGGAGTGTTTGTCCAGATTTTTGCTGCATGTTAACAAGTCTACAGATTATTTGCAATTCACACATAAGATATCTTATGAAGGTTTAGATTTTTTGGATATAGCAGTACTGAGAGACCCGGATGGGAATGTATATACCAAACAGTACAGGAAGAGTTGTCATGTTAACCATCTTTTACATCGTGACAGTGCACATCCCCCCCATATATTTAGAAATGTTGTGGCAAATCAGGTCATGAGGGCTTCAAGACTAAATGTGAGGGAAGAAGACTTTGAAAGTGAAGTGGATAGAGTTAAAAGCTTCTTGAAAGAAAGAGGGTATGATGATAGGACCTTGTCTGAACAAGTACCTAGAGCTACAAGTAAATGGAGTGATAAAGCCAGACCTTATTTCTCCATGAAGAAACAACCTTCTGAAAGTTCAGATAAGATCTCAACTCAGGCCAATCTGAGAGTCTCTCTGAAATACACTTCTGATGTGGATAGGTATATTAATATTATTAGGAAACACTGGCAGGTGTTATTGATGGACAGTGAAGTATCAGGTATAATTGATGATACTCCTAGGATCAGTTTTAGGAATGACAGATCTATTAAAAGGAGACTTTGCTATCCGAAGGAGGATAGGCTACAAAGTGCTTGCACTGTTACTCAACACTGTGGGAACTGCAATTGGTGTAGCTATATAGATAGTGGGTCATCATTTACTCACCCTGACCAGGGTAGAAATTATATTTTTAAAATTTCTGGCACCTGTGATAGTAAACATGTTGTTTACCTTGCTAGCTGTAGGATCTGTGCCAAATTTTATGTTGGTAAGACGGATAGGCATCTTAGGGATCGGATTAGGGAGCATGTTTATAACATCAGGAAACTCAGTACAACTAATGCACTTTCTAAACATGTATCTAGTACAGATGTATCTCATGTTTTTGGTTTCAGAGTGATTGGGTTGCTGCATGAGAGTATTAGACAGGGTGATATGTATAATAGGACTGAGAATCTAGAAGCTATTTGGATTACCAGGTTGAGAAGTACAGAAGGGCATGGTCTTAATGAATGCATTCCCCTAAAACCTAGGTTGAAAATGAGGCCACTAAAAAGATGATTTTAAAGTGTTTATTTGTTTATTTTAGTATTTAATGTATATTAAATGATGTTTATGTTTATATTTATGTTTACTGTTTAGGTTTTATTTATGTGTATATATTTTTTATACGTATTTCTTATATACATGTTAAGATTTTTTTAAGCAGGAAGTTGATTGTTTTGCATCATGTGATTTGTACTGTGTATATATAGGTGTGTCTCATTAGTGCTTGATGTACACCTGAGGAAGCTCATTTTGTGAAAGCACTTGTGTTTTTGCACTAGTAAAGGCCTTGTTGGATTTTTGCAGCTGTCAGCGTCTCTCTTTTTCTGTGGTTTTTACATTTATCTTGTATTTGAGATGTTTTGTGTGGATTCTACTGGCAATATTTCTTGTTCTTAGATATATGTGAGTTGAAATGGCAATTAAGGTTGGATGCCCAAACTTTTCCTAGCATAAACGATAGCATTAGCATTGCTCCCATTTTAAAGCTAAAGCATATATTAGGTAGGAAGCAGTACAAATTACTACTTCATTTATATATTTTTAACAATATTTTTACAAATATTTGTGGTTAAGATAAACAGCAATGTTAAATGGGTATTTTATGTAAACATATTTTAATTAGTTGTGTTTCTTTAAGTATTACATTGGTTAAGTGATTAATTATTTAATAGGTTGGGTATTTAAAAGCTGAGTTTGAGCAGGTTTTTTTGTTCTGATGAAGTCCTGAAAGTGTGGCGAAACCTAGGTTAACAAATTGTTTGTATTTTATTGTTTTATCATTAAAGTGTGGCTTGGTTTACTGTTCTCCAGTTGCTTCTTTAATAGTACATATGCATGCTATTGTGTCACTGTTATAGAACATATGTTGGTAGTAATGGTCTACACAATCCTGGAACATGTCCAACAGCATGCATAGATATCCCCAGTAACACAGAAAATCAGATGTGCAGCAATCACAAAGCAGCCATACCACAGGCATATATGGAACCATAGTGGCCCTGACAATGGCATGCAGGCGAATAGTTTATAACAGGCCAGCAATGATAGTGTCCACACAGGGAACATGCTACAAACACATAGCACAAAGTGTGGCACAATACGATATCTGTCCCACTGATAGGTAAGCTGTAGCCATACCTAATGAGTTGTGTGTATAGTTTGTTGTCACTGATATGGTTGGGGGTGACAGAGATGAGTATTAAGAATGTGATAACCTTGCTGTATGAGTTGCTCAGACCTGTTTCCATCTTTATATCTTTCAGCAAAAATGTCACATGCACGGCTACCATCTTATTCAGCTGCCGAAAATGAAGTGCTGCTCACCTATTTAATCCAGCACTACCCTGTCCTGTTTGGCCGGGCCACCCATGAGCAGCAGGAGTGGACCACCCTGTGGAACGACCTAGTCCACAGGTTCAATAATGTTGGACTGCACAAATGCAGTTATGAGCACATCTGGCATCATTGTTCTGACCTGCTTCGCAATGCCAGTTAGCGTGCTACTGCAGTCCAGGGGTATCACCTTACCACAGGGGGAAGCCATGCCATCCATCCCCCCCTGACATGTGTGGAGGAGTTCCTTGCCAGCCTTGTGGCACCTGCCCGTCCAGCCAGCCACCAACCGCCGTACACCTTTGTGGAGGTGGGTGCCACCCACACACTGGCTGAGGAAGGTGCAGGTAAAGCCACAGGGCACATCAGCAGACCACTGTTGTGTACACATCCATATCGGTACAGGTAGATCATGCATATCTGACATGTTATAGCTATATTGTGTTGCTGTATAGTAGTGATAAACAGATGTCCATATGTGGTAGTATTGTGGAAATCTACTCTTGATGTATTGTAATACTGCACCCACCCTGTAGCACTGCCACATTGCATCTCTCACCCTCTTATGTAGGTCCCTCCAGGATAAGGCAGCAGCCTGTAGCTGGTGAATATGGTTTATATAAATGCTTGCCAACACATCGGGCATGTAATGGCTATGGTATATTTCATGCACACATCTAACACTCCTACCCAAAATGCATACTGTACATGTGCATGTATTGTTGCTGTGAAATGCATGGCATCACAGGGGTGACCATGATGGGGTATTGGAAGGCTATGTCAGACACCTGCATGATATCTAACATCCTGTCATTGTGGAATGTGTCCACAGGGAGTAACATAATGGTGGCAGACATGGCCTACAGTAGGGACATGTTTGGAACAACACTCATATACAGTGCAGCACCAGTGTATATACCTGCAGGACAATGGCAACTGCTGCAGTTACACTATGGCATAAGACATTACAGTAGTCCACATTATCAGCTGGGACTAGGGTGTAACATGTGGTGTTCAGTGTATGGGACACTGCAAAGTGACACGTATGTAGTGCTTACTTGTCATGCATCTGCAAAAAGGCCAGGGGGTGTCAGCATGACACACCAGTGCACTGCAGCAGGGATCCTAAGGATGCTAAGAATGGCTATATCTGAACATAATAAGGTTCAGGACCTATGGTAGATGTCACCCTACCCCCACAGCAATAGCGAAAGCAGTGTGTGAACACCAAGGGATGTGTACATGAGTAGACCTTGCAATCATGCAGACTGGGGGGACATGTGTAGGACAGACTGAACATACTCTGTCAATTGCAGATGGCCCACGCTGTTTTACCCCCACCAGGAGTAGTGGCTGTTGTAGTATACACAACAAGAGGTGTGACAAACCGACATAGCACACATATGCCCACACGGAGTGCATGCACGCAGTCAGCATCCACACTCCTAACACATTCCACAGACACTGCATGTGAAAGTACAGGACATATGTCACATATTGGGCTCATGTACTGTTAAGATATGCAGTGATGTGGTCCCAATGCAGATCATGGATGGGTGCATCATATCAAGAAGGGTGTGTACACCCCCCATAGCCATGGTATGCTCTGATGGTTGTTAGTGTAAGAGTACTGGATTGGTCATACATGGTCTGCTGCTGTTGAGAGCTGTAAATCAGACATCAACCATTCACAAATGACATCTGTCACATATCATCCCAGGTATGTGTTGCTGTGAAACATAGGGGCTGTAAGCATTAAAGCTAACATAACTGACACAGTACTACACATTCCACAATGGGTTGTACACCTGTGAGGTGCGGTGCACAGTACATGGCAGGGTACAGAACAAGTGCACAGCAATACTGTGTACATGGGTGCAGTGGTATCCAAGGGAAGGGGCATCACCTAGTGACACAGCACATGCATCACACATGTATACTCCTGCATGCTGTTGTGTACCATATGTTCTGCATGTTTACAGATGGGTAATAGAAGGACTGTGTGTACTATCATTGTGCAACATCACCTGTATGTGTGTGTGTGTGTGTGTGTGTGTGTGTGTGTGTGTGTGTGTGTGTGTGTGTGTGTGTGTGTGTGTGTGTGTGTGTGTGTGTGTGTGTGTGTGTGTCCGTCATGGTGGTACGTTTGTCTGTAGGGTCACTCTGGTGAAGTGGAGGGAGGTTGATGCATGTAGGATGCGTGTGTGCATGTGTGTGTGTTTGTGTGGGTGGCCATGTATGCACAAGTGTGATTGTGGGGTGTTCATACAGCAGTACCTCCCTTTGGGACCATGCAGTCCATGTTCATGGACTGACATATTACACACCAGGAATACTTGTCATGTATGTAATCACAGGACAACTGATAGCATAATAAGGTGTGTAGCATGGAACAGGTATTGAGAGGAAAGGTAGACACCAGGTATACCCTTAATATTGCATTCAGCAGAGAGGTGACCTACAACCCATGTATTCAGCACTACAGATGCATTGGGGAAGTACTAGTCAACACCAGGGAGTGTATCCATAAATTACAGTTGTCACATGATAGGCTGATTGAGCAGTATATCAGGCATGTACTGAGCAATACATACACATGACACATCAGTGTGTGATATTATGGAGTGAACATAGTAGCCCACACATTTAGGGGCCATGCTCATGATGTCCAGACATACGCAGGGTGAACACTGAATGACAGCAGTGAAGCCATCTAACACCACTACATACAGACCAGGCAGGTAATGTAGTAACAAGTCTTGTGCTCACTTGTCTACGCATTTAGAGGACTGATATGTTAATGAGTGGTATCAATGTGTGTATGTTACCAAGTGTGATGCAGGATGGGGAACACATGGAAATATATGTGGGACTGTCTGTAAAGTCTCGGACAGGTAGGTATTATGGTGGTGTGTGTGTGTGTGTGTGTGTGTGTGTGTGTGTGTGTGTGTGTGTGTGTGTGTGTGTGTGTGTGTGTGTGTGAGTGTGTGCACTGTTAGACAAAGCTGTGCAGGTTTTAAAGTGTGTTTAATGTTTTCCCCCACAGGTGGCGAGGTGGGTCAGTGTCCCTCCTGCATGCAGTCTGATGTTGGTGTCCATACTGACACCGAAGATGATTATAGTACTGTTGAGGCACAGGTGGGATTGCCAGGGGCCTAAACAGCCCCGTCATTTGACACCCACCTTTTAACCACCCCCACACACAGTTTCAGTGCCTATACATACCCCATCATCAGTAGCCATTGCAGAGGGACAGCTGGCATTTGGTGGCTGTGCACAGAGAAGTGTGGTAATCATGCCTACTGTGTGTGGTCACAGCAGGCATAGTCTGATGTCCAGCAGGGCACCACATAGGCAGATGTCCCAGGGTGCTCATGGTAGGTTTGCTGGACATCATGCCCCTGGCAGAGGCAACATAGCTGATACCAGCAGGTGCATGTTTCAGGCTATCATGGAGGTGCAGGCACGTATAGAACATTACACCAGACAGGGCCTGAGGCTGCAGAGGGCTGCTCTCACATCTGCAAGTGAAAATGCCTGTGAACTGTCAGGTGCCATCTGTGCATTAACTGAGTTCATGGATAGACGGTCAGCTGAAATGATGGCTCTCATCGGCAGTGGTCTGTCCGTGGTTGAATGTGTGGTGGGAGTGCTGTGACAGCTGCGTGGATGTAGCCCAGCAACACCAACAGCTGGCATTCAACATGGATGTGCTAGGACACCAAGGGGCTCCCTTAGTGGCAATACCAGCCCCAGCCTTGCAGGGAGGTGCTGTCCACACCACACCACAGCAGGCCACGTGCACATGGTCCTGGCCAGTCACACAAAGGGCCAGGTACCAGTGGGCATTTGTCATCAGCAGGTGAGAGTAGCACATCATGGCCTGTACCTGGACATGCCAATGGAGCCCATGGCAGGCACAGTCCATTTGTCCGTGGTCAGAAACTGTGAACTGCACATCCTGCTAGGCATGGTCCGCAGCTGTCCATAAACACCTGTGTAGGGTAGCCACATGGCAAAACTGTGTGCATGCATACTCACACACTATACAAACACCTAGTGCAACCCCATACCTACACACACCACAGCACCATGCCCAGTTCACTGCAGTACATCCCTCACCCACACACAAGTGTCAAATGTATAGCCCACCCTCGGCTTCTGGCAAACCAACATCACACCCTGTGCATATGTTGATATCTGTGCCACATTCCTGTCATCCATACCATCAATGCAAGGACAGGCTAATATGGTTCTGATACACACAGTGACTGTACTACAGTGTACCACAGTACTGCAGTGTAACATGTTGTAAGACGTAAAGTGCAATGCATAAATGGCAGGTAGTATAGCCATCCAGCAATGATGCATTATAGCAGTTAGTAACACTGGTTGGTTGTGGTCTCCATAATGTTATTCATTTGTGCTGTAGGTGTACATTTGTCAGCACGAGGATGGTCTGCAGTCATATTCCACAAAGCAGTATGGCACTGTGGTGACACCATGGCTATGACATATCTGGGGTACAGTTGAACATGTCACAGGTTAGTAAAATGGCTATTGCCTGTGCCACATGGACAGGTGACCCGCTACCCTGCAATCTGATGTAGACCCATCCACATAGACAAACATTGTTACTTGGCAACATTGGGACTAGACCCGTACCTAGCTATGTAGTGATATTGAAGTGTGTGGCTTACATTGCACACACCATACAGCGTTTAGGGTGAAGTGTGTCCCAGGTTACAGGTTACATGCAAAACATCCCCAGACATGTCAAGTATGCTAATGGGGGATGTAATGGGTGTATATGGACAATATGTAGTGTGACATACCTTCATATACACATTAAAAGACACATAACAGGCAGACACATATCTGAGATTCCAGGGCCTATCGCTGATAACTAACTTGACCATGTGTCCAATGTGTTACAGGTAGGCTGCACACAACACATGCATAACTGGCCTGGATTGTGGAATCAGTTATCTGTATGGTTGATGGTGGCAGTGGTAACCATAATGTGGTCGCATGAATGGCATCTTCCAGTTCACAGGCGTTGTCACTTGCAGATGCAAGAGCAACCCTCTGCAGCCTCAGGCCCTGTCTGGTGTAACAATACATAGTGTGATATACCTTCATATAGACATTAACAGACACATAACAGGCAGACACATATCTAAGATTCCGGGGCCTCTCGCTGATAACTAACTTGACCATGTGTCCAATCTGTTACAGGTAGGCTGCACACAGCACATGCATAACTGGCCTGGATTGTGGAATCAGTTACATGTATGGTTGATGGTGACAGTGGTAACCATAATGTGGTACATGGGACATATACTGAGTGTACCTTGGTCTAATGACAGTGTACACAGCACCCACATCACTCAGTGGATATTGTACTCCCTGAAACCCATGATGACACTCTACCATACCATCATCACACATTGGCCGCAACTGCAATAAAACCCATAGTATACCCCAACAGTGGTACTACAGGGATATGCATTTAATGTAGGTGCTACATGCGTAGTAGGGTGTTGCATTGTCATGCCTCTACTATGGGCAGCAACAACACTATCTGTACTACTGTGTGGGAATGGGTATTGTAATAGGAGTATGTGGCCTTGGAATGCTGTACCCTACAGATATATGGACATGCACAACTACACATACATGTCAGAACACAATGGGTATCCCATGCCTATCAACCCATTTGTAAAACATGGTTATGCTGCTACTGCAAGGCTCATGTAGCTGGTATAGGGAGGAGCTTAACAGGGTACATGCAATGTCCCATACAGCAGCAGCCACAACTGACTATGGCAATAGGTGTTGCATTGGTTGTGAAGGCCCTCATGAAATTCCCACATACTAGTGTGCTAATACACAGACACTATTATACTCAGTCATGCACACATACACATATGTCAGTACAGGGGTGCATCACTGCGGGTGGTCATAGCTATGTACTTAGCTATTGTAGCTATTGTCCAAGGAGAGATGAGTTGTGTAGGGGTTGTGTGTACAGTGGTATCCTGCCACCTGGAAGGTGGCAGCAGGCAATCTATCGACAGACACTACTGTGGTGATGCTCAGGGTGAGAATGACATGCGTCAGCCAATCCTCAAAGTGCCTCCTGCAAATGGCCACTGAGGTGATCAAGTTGACATGTATGCAGCATGCATTACGACACATGGTTAGTGTCTGTGATGGAGACTTGTACCCAAGCATGTTTTGTTGACTGTGGTAGTGTATTGGAGGTACATGTGGCATGTGGTGCGTACAGGATGACATCTCCTATATCTGCCAATTCTTATACAGCTGGGCAGACATGTCAGTGTCAATCAAGCTTAGGTTGCCTGTACATATCTCAGCTTGATACCTGCCATCTGCACATCTGTACATGGACTGACCGTCATCAGCTTGACAAGTAGCTATGCAGTAGGATGAGTGTGTTGACCGATAGGCATTTGACAACAATATGTATGCCATAACTACATGTCAAAAGCCCTCACTAACATGTACTGTACTGACCGTAGTCTGCAGTTACATTCCACATGTCAAATCATTACCCAGTAAGGGGTATATACTGTGACACACCTTACACACCAGGGATACAACAGGGAGGCCTCAGTGTCTAGCTATGCCTGCAGGTGTGCCTGTTGTCAGTACTACATTTAGCACTCTGCTCTTGCCTGGGTCAGCACTGTTAACAGTAGTACTGCCATGATACACTACATGCCTGTGTGATAGCACATACCCTGGCCTAATACCCCTGTATGTAACACATTCACATGGATAACAGTGCTGTACAGGCCTCATATACATCTGTGTCCCACACATGACACTGACACTCCTTTTTACTGTAATGCCAGCACATAGGCAAATGTATGGTACATGGCATTACATACACATATTGCAGATGTCAGTACCCTATTATGTTATCAGACTGGGTGCTGTAACCTGGTTACCAGGGCTAAGCCATGCATAGCAAGTATCAACATTGCTGCAATATAACAGCTGAGCTGATTTGCGCACTGGTAAGCGAAAGCTACACTGTGTAAGTGCCCGTACATTTACCCATAGCTTAGCACTGCTTAGCATCATGCAAACCAATGCAAACTCACTTAAAGTTGCTCAAAACTGCCTTAACCACTCTGTATCTGACA
The DNA here is from genome assembly GCF_019279795.1 of Protopterus annectens. Lineage (NCBI taxonomy): Eukaryota > Metazoa > Chordata > Ceratodontiformes > Protopteridae > Protopterus > Protopterus annectens. The sequence continues at coordinate 1,806,955,435 of NC_056731.1, forward strand.
GCCCTTGTTCTGCCCAGCAACAAAATGAATAGCCCTTGCAGGTCTTGAACCCAGGATGCTGTACACTAAAGTCACAACACTTAACCAGTACGACATGACCACTGTGAAGACAGCTATTGTTTTACCAATATAGCTGTTAATACGCATATTGAGTAGTATTGAACAATTGCCTTTATGTCCTACATTGTGTAGTCCTTGTTATTAATATGACTGCTGCATCAAATATGTTGTTTTATCATAATGTACACATAGCAGATACATACAGTGAGATACATCTGGCGGGGTATACACAACCGTGAGGTTTACACATGACAGGAATTTTGTTATATACATATAATAGGTCCATATATGTCTACATGTACATACACATGTATACCCATACATATGTCTGTATTCACATCTGTATAGTGCAACATATATGTGGCCATGTGTACATCTCTTCGTATATGTATAAATATATATATATATATATATATATATATATATATATATATATATATATATATATATATATATATACACACACACATTCTATGTGTACAGATGTGGGCGGTCATGGTGGTGCAGCGGTTAGCATTGCCGCCTCACAGCAAGAGGTTCTCTGGTTTCATTCTTGACTGGGGTGCCTTCTGTGTGGAGTCTGATTGTCCTCCCTGTGGTCACATGGGTTTCCTCTGGGTGCTTCGGTTTCCTCCTACATCCTGTAGGTGGATTGGACACTCTAAATTGGCCCTAGGCATAAGTGTGTGTGTGCATGTGCCTTCCGTGGAAGGTTGGGTGTCGGGCTGGCAACTTGACACCGTAAAACTCCACTGCCAATCATGAGCAGACAGGTGATCAGCTGTGGCGACCCCTAACTGGGAAAAAGCCAAAAGAAGAAGAAGAATTCTATGTGTACAGATATGCCTAGTTATGTTGGTATATATGTAGATATCTATAACTATATGTGCATACATATCTATTCTGATATACCTACTACTGTCAATGTATAAAGATATCCATACGTATATGTGCATATGCATCTCTATCTGTATATGTGTAGACATATATTGCTCTGTATACGTATATATCCAAGTGTTTATATGTATATCTATGTATATATACATATCAATCTATGTATGTCGATATGTATATGTGAATATATCTATATAGATATCTGGATAATTATATATGCATATATGTTCACCATCTGTCCTGAACATGGAGTGGACCCCTACCTCAGACCCTATAGTCCCAACTTCGTAGTGCAAGGGGATGTCAGGTATGTATTGCAGGTATATTTGCAGACTATTGCTACTGTAATAGGGATTGTCTTCACAGACATGGTGTGTGTGGGAAGTCAAATCTGCTTTTAACATTTGCGCCATTGGCTACTGACAGACATTCTAAGGACATCATAGTACAGTACCACTGCTAACACAGTAATGTTCCTGTGTACTACAGCAGAGATATGGCCAAAATATGTCGACAGTCTGATACACTCTGGACTGTCTAGAGGTATACACAGAACCCCTTAGTGCAAGACATGTGCACCAAGCCTGACAATGTGGGTGTCACCACACGTTGGACATTGTAACATATACTAAAGCCATCATATAAGAAATATGCAAAACCCACTCAGCAAGGAGTCCAGTTGTTACACATTCACAGCCACCTACACAGGATGCGAATGACACACACACACATATACACACACGCATACACACACATGCCATGTCTGGGATTAGAACTCCTACCTAACTAGTTTATTACACTAAAGCGCTACGCAATTTTAGGACACGCTACAGATATTACTGGAGTACTCACTCCCCAAAGGTGTATTTCACAGTGAATGACATCAGCAGGATTGCCAGATAGGGCATTTGAATTGTAGTGAGTGTGACTAGTCTAAAAAGCATTGCTCCCTACACAGACATAGAAACACACACACAAACATCCACACCTACCATGTGTGAGAATAGAACCCCTACCCGAGTTCTATATCACACTACAGCATTATGCTGTTATAGGACACGCCACGGGGATTACAGGACTACTTTTTTCCCCAGTGGCATATTTCACAGTGAATGACATCAGCAGGCTTGCCAATATAGGACATTTGATTTGTAGTGAGTGTGAGTAGCCTGAAAAGCATTGCTCACTACACAAACAGAGACACACACAGTATCCATGTCTGGGATTAGAACTCCTACCTAACTAGTTTATCACACTACAGCAGTACACAGTTATGGGATGTGCCACAGAGATTACTGGGCTACAGCTTTCCAAAAGGTCTATTTCACAGTGAATGACATCAGCAGCCTTGCCAAAGTAGGGCATTTGAATTATAGTGGGTGTGACTAGCCTAAAAAGCATTGTTCTCTACACAGACAGAGACATACACACAGTTGCCATGTCTGGGATTAGAACATCTACCTAACTAGTTTATCACACTACAGCAGTACGCAGTTATAGGACGTGCCACGGAGATTACTGGCTACAGCTTTCCGAAAGGTGTATTTTACAGTGAATGACATCAGCAGCCTTGCCAAAGTAGGACATTTGAATTGTAGTGAGTGTGACTAGCCTAAAAAGCATTGCTCTCTACACAGACCAAAACACACACACCCACACCCACACACACACACACACACACACACACACACACACACACACACACACACACACACACACACACACACACACTTGCCATGTCTGGGATTAGAACTCCTACCTATCTAGTTTATCACACTACAGCAGTATGCAGTTATAGGACACACCACAGAGATTACTGGGCTACAGCTTTCCCTAAGGTGTATTTCAAAGTGGATGACCTCAGCAGGCTTGTCATAGTAGGGCTATGGGGAGGGCAGTGTGTGTGCATGGGCCATAGCCCATTCATCTAGAAGTTGACACACCACATGCGGGCACGTGCAGGGTTATATTCCACAGGTACATGTATACAGCTGCTAGATGACTACTTCCTTGTACAGTCATGTTGCACAGCTAGCACTTGCACCACATAGTCTGTAATGCTGATGGATACTGGTGGCTAATGTCTACAGTGAGTGACATTTAGGTCTCGTGGTTCTAGCCATTTGGCTGTGTGCTGGGTAGGACAGGCCTCATAATGGATGACTACTTGTCACAGCCACACATCTATGTACATCTACTTTTGGCTTATTATAGTATGTTGTCCTTGGATATATGTCTGTATTCCTATCCACTGTGCATGCAAAGCATGACTGGTGCATACTGAGGAGTGTCTGCACTAACATCTGCAACTGCCATATATGTATGGTCTACTGTTGTTTGCAGACATGGGCTTCATTTGTTTAAGTGTGTGAGCATGCCCAGTATGACCTTTCAGTATGTTGTTGTTTGACATTGCCTTCATTTCTCTAAGTGTGTGAGCATGCCCAGTATGCCCTTCTGTATTGAATGTGTGGATTGGTTCTAAGTAGCTTGTACTCCAGTGCAGACCTTTGTGTTGTACACTTACAGGTAGCAAACTGTTTCTGCAGGGTATCCGTCGGTTATTTGGCAATATGGGGACAAAGTGTGCTGGGGATAGTGTTTACTGTAGGTGATTGTGTCTGTGCTGCTTCAGCTACATGGTACTGCTGTTGGCCGAGATATTCAGACATGTGTACTTTTATACACTGTGATGTTTTCTGTCCTCATGTACTGCCAGGTGGACATTTCTGCTCACAGTGATGTCTTGGGGGACAAGAGTAACTGCAGCTGTGTGCGGTATTGTGGGCAGATGCCTACATATTCATGATAAGTTATTCCATTCTGGAGGGGGAGCTGCAGACACTTCCTGCTGGGTCTGTGTATCCAGTTCAGCACTTTGGTACAGTGCTGGAAGAGGATCCCATACTTTTACATCCATCGACATGACAGTATTGCCTTATATTGCTGTGGCAATACCTCACAGCTGTACAGATTCGCACAGGTTACCCAGAGGCAGAGGCCATGCGTCAGGACATTATCCCTAATGTGGTGTATGGGCAGGTATGCAGCCATTCATTTATGTGTTTGCAGCCAGGGCTAGTGTATGCACACAGCTTTGTGTCGGAACTTGCACATTCCATACTGCCCATGTCTCCACCCCCTCTGTTATTCTATCCTCTTCCATAAATTATGCATACGTTCTCTGATACTTTCACTAAGGTTATCACCTCATCATAACTGAGAGTTGGTGTTGGTCCACAGTTCATGCTGTGGGACATGGTGGACATGTTACTCTGGTTTGTCCACATGGCCTAGCATATGGCTTATGTGGAGTGTGTTATGTTGTTATTTGGGTGTCCATGACATAACATGCATTGACAGTACATGTGAGACACAGGCCCTTGGCAGAGGCCTGTGGGCCATTAGGTGTTGATGCGGGCCAGATGTGGCAGGCCATTGCATTCTGTCAGTCCTACAGTCTCAGACCACAATACAGTATATTCCCCTGGGGTGGCAGGGTAGGTGTGCTAGCTGTTCATGCCAATACCTTCTATCAGTCTTGTTCAGGTGGTGTGGATGCTGGCAGGGTGCTGCCTACAGTTAGCAACATACCTGCATGGGACACCTGCACTGCATGCTGCTTTCATTCGCTATTGCCATATACAGGTGGGGTTGTATTGTACCCATTCTCCACAGCAGGGATATGACCACAGAGGTACCTGTGGGTGGTGTTTGCGTGAGCTGCGTGCATGTGTGCTATGGACACTACTTGCATCTAACACACAGATATGCATTGGGCATTCCAGTTATGCTGGCATGTGCAGGTACATCAGCTGTTTCACAATACATCAGTCCTACCTCCTTTGTGATCTGCAAGTGTTTGGGCAGACAGCACTGGTATCCCCTACTACAGGACCAGATAATGTGATGCATACCTGTATGTGCAATTCCAAGGGTGTCTCCATTTCACAGTGACACAATATATACTGTATATCTGGGGTACTTCCCCCTGTGTACTGCTTGTATATCTAGCCCAACAGCCATGCCATGTCAGTCTTTCAGATGGTAACACATATTACCACCATACATTTACAAGGGCTTACTGTTAGCATGTGTTATACTGGTGGGTATTGTCTTTGGCACTGCAGTTTTGAGTACTTGTCCCTGTAATCAGCAGTAGTGGGCAATGGCCACCAGGTCTTACCTCAACATGCATACATACTGACCACTCTCACACAATATGAAACACACACCAATCTAACACACACATGCCTGCATATTGTGCAGATGCTACAACCTATCCTGCTACCTTGGCCACCTCTGTGCATTTGTGCTCCACTGGTATTATATCTACACATACATTTTACTGCATTTCTACATAGGGTTGTGGGGGGGCACACCTGACTGTTACGACGTGTGCACATTGGATTGGGGGGCACACCAGACTATTACTACATTTCTAATAGGTTTGGGGGGGCACACCTGACTGTTACTACATTTCTAAGTAGGGTAGGGGGGAGCACACCTGACTATTTCTACATTCCTACACAGGATTGTGGGCGGGGGCACACTTGACTGTTACTACATTTCTACGCTGGATTGGGGGAAGGGGCACACCTGATTGTTACAACATTTCTACTCTGGATTGGGGGAAGGGGCACACCTGACTGTTTCTACATGTCTACATAGGACTGGGACGGGCACACCTGACTGTTACTACATTTCTACATAGGATTGTGGGGGGACACACCTGACTGTTACTACATTTCTACACAGGATTGGGGGGGGCACACCTACACTTGCACACATCTGCTATGACTGTACTGTTATGTCAGGTACTCTATTTCATTCTGTATTCTAACCTATCATGCTGACTAGAGGCATATCAGTGTACTACAGGTCTTAGCTTTGATTGATCTACATATTAGTTTCTGACTTCCTACCCTTCAGAACTAACATCCCACTGCCTGACCTGCTCTAGTCTGTCTGTGTAGGCCTGGGGGGGGAGGTTACACATAGGCATCATTTAGAGGCCATAGCACAGCCTTTGTTTGTGTTTGTCTACACCTGTTTTGCTGGCTGAGACTGTTGTTGGGTATGTGAACCTCCCTAACTGGCATGTGTGAGTCATATGGACACACATGTAGCTCAGCACATTTCCTTCAGTGCGTTTTGTCTCCATGTGCAGTACTGGCTATTATGGTAACAAGAGAATTTGTTACAGATCTCATGGTGCCACTATAGGTGTCTACTATCTGCTGGCATACCATTCAGCCACCTGATTCCCTTGCATGCTCACATCCATACCATAGATATAGGTAACAACACATTCTACTCCATTCGGCAATTGGTAGGTTGAGTGACTTACCTTGTGGATGTCCCAGTATTGAGAGTGGTGCTGCAGGGCTGTCTATGTTGGATGCACATAGTACACTCCCTACACATGGTTGAGCACAGGTAGTATCATGTTTGGCATCCCTTTTACTGTATGTGCGAGTCAGAGAGAGGTGTCATTCCCTGGGTCCCTCCTGTGTCAGTGTATGTGCTATGCATTGCCTCTTTGCCAAGGCCAGGGCATACTGGGCATGCCTCCTTCTACCTACTGGAGCAGGCTCAGGTTGTTCCTCCTCTGAGTCACTCTGTGCCTTTGCAGGCCTTGGCAATGGTGGGGGGCTGTGTGGCCCTGCCCCTTACTGTTCCTGCTGCAGCTGTTTCCGCAGGATCATATTGTGTAGCATGGCAGAAATGATGAAAATCTGGGTACATGTAGCTGTTGAGTACTGCAAGGCTCCACCAGATGTGTCTAGGCACTAGAACCATGACTTGAGCATCCCAAACACATGCTCTATTATAATTCTGGTCTGTGTGTGTGCCTCATTATGGAGTTCTTGCTCAGGTGTGTATGCATTTCTGATGGGTGTCATCAGCCATGGCTCCAGTGTGAAACCAGCATCCCCCACTAGGTAACAGTAAGGGATGTCCCCAATGGCAAATCTCTGGTACAGCTGCATCAGATGCCAGATGTGGGAATTGTGATAGCCTCCAGGGCAGCCCAAACAAACATTCATTATTACACCCTGGGCATCACACATGACCTGGAAGTTGATGGAGGGGAAGCCCTTGAGGTTGATGTAGACCCTACCCCACTCACCAGGTGGTGCTTTGATGTGTATGTGCATGCAGTCTATAGCACCCACTACCTCAGGTTATTCTGCTATTTGGTGGAACAGTTGCATATTGCTGGCCAATGCCTCCCGGGTGTTGGGGAAATGTATGTGCTCACCGGCATGTGCTGACATGGCATCCAGGAACTGGTGGAGTACCCAGGATGCTGATGCCTGTGAGATCATCTTATCACCAGTTGGCCTTTGGAAGGTACCTGTAGCTAGTATTCTTAGGCCTACACATACCTTGGTATCCACTGGGATGGGTTCCCCTTTGTTAGTTCTGTGTGTCAGGCATGGCCTGCACAGCTCAACAATTTGCTGTAAGAGGTCCCTGTCCACCCTATAGCGCTCCACTATCTCCAGCTCATGTAGCCCCTGGTAGGTTACCCTAGGTCTGTACACTCTTCTCCATCTCCTCACTGTGGGTTGGTCGACAGCATTCACATCCTCACCACCCTCAGCTTCTTCCACATGTTGTTGTATGATAGATATTGCAGACCCTATCATTTTGTTGTTTTGTTTGTTAAAACTTCCTGCTTGTCTACACTGGTGGTGTAGAGTATGGGAAAAATCAGAGCGAAAGGTGTTTGCATAGTTTATAGTAGTGTTCTGGGCTGGGCTGGTCTGCTGCCTGTGTAATTGGCTGATTCTGATACATTTCACCTGCTAGCTATGCTAGTTCTCCTAGATTACCTTCCTACTGCTGTTTTCCCTTCCCATTGCCTTCCTGTTTAAGCCCGAGGGTGCACCGCACAAACACAGTGCTCAAATGTGCACAGAGTTGCTATTCCCTGGTTTAATTTTTTTTTTCATTTAAAACCCGGTACTTAGGCAATGTAAAGAGTGCTAGGCAGCCTCAGGCACACACCTTTGCCTAGCTGTGCTAAGCTAGGAGCAAACCTGAGCCACAGGACTCCAGTCTGCTTACAGTATGCCTGAAAAAACACCTTATGATGTCAGTTAACTCCTAGGCTTGCACCAACCTATTCCCGCTCTTACACTGTTGGGAGCTGACTAGCATGCAGCGGGAATCTGGGATTCACTATCATTCCCCTCGTTTGCATAGGATTGCCTGCTAATGCATAGTTACATGTCCCATACTGAGCCTCCCCCTTAGCAACCACTATTCATAGGACATGTTGTTTTCTGCCTGCCATTGGGTATAATGGCAGAATAGTGATTTTAGTTAGAATGCTTATTGTAGATTTATTTTCTTATTTCCCCCCTGACTCCGGTTGCACACCACTGCCCCATGCTTAAACAGCCGAGATCGGCTAAAAAAAATAAAAGTTGATTTTTTTTCAAGTGCTTTCCATGCCAATGGCCTTATACTTGGCCATTGGCATGCTTTCTACATGATATCCAGCCTTTATTTGGAGCTGTCATGGCTCCGTTTTGTAATTTGCAGAAATTTACTCCGTTACTGGTTGAGTACATTTCTGAAGATTACACTAGTCCTGCACGGCCGGTATTCAGCTTCCTGGATCGCAAATTCACATAATTTGCATGGATTTCTCCTGCAAATGGGGTAATTTGAATACAGGGGCTGAGTCTGTGCAGGATTAGTGCAGGGGCACTCATGCATGCCCCTACAGGTTATTCCTGGATCACACGGCAGACATATTGCCTGCTGGAGCTCCTGCACTAATCCTGCATGCTGTGCAAGGCTTGCAGAGTCCGGGGGTGTTTGTCTCTTAAAAAGTCCTTTAAATTGATCATATATCCTGCTGACTCATTTTAGATGACATCATTCTTAACAATTCTCTGGTTTCCCAGGCTAACAGAAACTCTACATTTACATTTCTTAATAAGCTTGCACCTGGTCAGGAAACCACAGTAAAGAAATATGTAAAATCTATCAATTAATTAAATATCACAGTTCTAGTCAGCAAACTACTACAATGCAAAGTGTTGGCTTGTGTAATTATTGTAAAATGGGATATGTTTCTTCTTCCAGTGCTGTAAAGTACAAAGACAAATGACACAGCTGTAACTGGAAGACCCTCCAGTTGTGCATCATACAGAATTGCTCCTTATCCCATATTACTGCACTGTTGTTAACAATATGTGTCCTGTATTCTTTTTTTTATTGAATAGTATAATGCCAAATGCTAGTTTCCACAACCATCTTTAACTGCATGGCCTTGCATTCCTGTCATTATGAAATATAAAGCAAAATATCACAGCTCCAGATGAGAAAGTACTACAGTGCTAAACGTTGTTTTCTGGAATCATTTCAAAATACTGGGATTTAGAAAAATTGCTTATACAGCTGTATAAAAGTAGTGCAGTACAGTTTAGGTAGAACAATGTAACCAAATGATAATTAACAGTATATTAGATGTGACACCACATGATGATGATAATGTAATGTGGTACTTTGCTGGCAAAACTATGCAGATCACATACTGTCCAGCACTGTATGACATAGGTCCTGTGATCCAATGAACTCAGTAATATGCATGGAAAATGAATGCAACAATACACATTCACACATGCATTTACATGTTGCAACAAGCACATTTCAGATAAGGGCTGCACATGGTATGCCAGGGATAACTGATACTGTCAGGTGGCTTTGGACAAGTCCATGGAAGAATCATCCTGGGAAGGAAGACCAGTGCATTGTGCATGAATGACAGTGATGTGGCAATGATCATTGCAATGTAGTAAACAGACACACATGTTTGACGCCAGGCATCACTGTGGAATACTTGTCATCTGGTCAGATATTATCATAATGCTGGTGGAACTCTGCAGAGTTAGGATGGTTGGTAGGTCAGGTTGGCCTGAACTACCAAGGTACATTTTACATTAGACATGGAATAGCAGTATGCCTTGTTTGAACTAATTAGTACCTTTACAGAAATAGGAAACACTGCAAGTATCATGGGTCTATATTATAAGCACGAAAGCCCTATTAATCGAATACTAAAACACCAACACATATTCCGCGAACCGCGAATACACCGAACGCCCTAAACCATGAAATTCAAAAACTCAAACCATCATAGTTGTCCCACCCCACCGCCCGCTACATACTACCTACCCAAACAAACTAAATAAACCACATACATACACTAACCAAAACCCTACTTCTAATCCTAAACTTAACCCTGCTTCTAACCCTGCACTAAATCTTGCATATACCACCGTGTATGCACTTACCTCAACCCGCACTCTAACCCTAAGGTCCGTAACTAGCGCACACTTACCTTAAGAAGCTATACCCAAACAAACTAAATAATCCACACACATACACTTAACAAAACCCTACTTCTAACCCTACACTAAATCTCACATACATTACCATCTATGCACTTACCTTAACCCGCACCCTAACTCTAAGATCCGTAACTATTGTACACTTACCTTACAGAGCTATACCGCAGAAGGGCCAACCATGACAATTTGACGTTTCAGATTTCGTGCTTCAGGACGATCAATGTTTTCGCGGTTCGAGGAAGACATGTTAGCGTTTATGTATTTGGGTAATTACATCTTCATGCTTCTAATATAGACCCCTAAAATACATGCATTTATAACATCAGTGGTATATAATTAATCCTGTCCCTTTAGAGTCTTTCCAGATGCATTCAGCAGATCATGTGGTTCTCCTTAATACTGGTAGGAGATGGAAAACTTAAAAGAAAAGGAAAGATGGTAATAACTCATATGTCCCACATATGATTGAACAGTTATGCCTAAATAATCACATGCAACCACTTGTCATGTGTACTTACTATAAAACTCTGGTGAATTTTGTCTAATCTCCTCTTCCTATTGCCTAAGAAGGTTATGGTGGTGCATTTTCACTTCACAATATTTATGCCTGCACTTCTCACCAGCGCAGGAAATGCCCCTACTATAAGTCACTGCTCTAGCAAGGCAGTGTCTAACATCTACCTTGGACTGCGGACCCATAGAAAAGGTCTTCAGCAAGGTCTCTAGGAAGTCCCTGTACAGGAGCCATAGAAACTTTTTTGTTTCCTGTACCACTAAGGAACACTTCCATAGTCAGTACCACAGGATGCCTTGACCACTTCAGTGGTTGCAATCTTAAGGGAAAATGGTAGAAAATTTGCATTGATACATGTGGGTATCACATGATGCACATCGATGGGCAGCAGGGTGGTGACAGAGTGGCGGATGCCATCATACACTAATGCATAGACAACTGGCATCTTGAGGCAGTGTTTTGTGTATGAAAGATATGCTGTTATAAATGTATGTACCCCGTGCAACCCAGATCCCATTCCATTATTGCACTATGGGACCCCTAAGGTGTGAGAAACTGATTGATCTACCTTTATCCACACAGGCATTACTGACCTAACCATTCATGTGCAATTAACCTTGTGGTCATTTATCTACATCTATTCATTTATTTGTTTATAATCAAGTCAAACGACAGGATTCACGATGGCTTGCATGGAGTCTAAGAGTAGTGTAAGACTCCATGCAGCCATCGCGATCCAGGAACAGCCTGCATGTGTGTGTAAGAGAGCACCTAAAACGGCTCCTACACGGACAGGGTGTGGATATGCTAATTACCTCACTTGCAGCCGAAAGGCATGCAAATGAGGTAATTTCATGATCCAGGAAGCAGAAACCTGCCCATGTAAGAGCTGTGTTATCTGCAGAAATGTACTCAGTTGATAACTGAGTACTGTTCTGCAAATAACACAATGGAGCCTTGTCAGGTCCAAATAAAGGTTGCAAATGTCCCAGGCAGCATGCCAATGGCCAAAAATGTGGCCACTGCAACGTACCCCGATGCAAACATAAAATACATTTTTTTTTTAAACATAGCGCAGCGCCGCGCAAACAGGCTGCGCTATAAAAAAACAGAAAAATAAAAAAATTAAACCCGCAAACGTGGGTTTATGCAAAGCATGAATTTACAATGGAAGGGAATAGCAGGATAAAACAACATGGTCACCAAGTAGGGGTTGCTAAGGGGGGAAGCTGAGTGTAAGACATGTAACTAAGCATTAGTAGGCAATCCTATGTAAATGAGTGGTAGGATAGTGAATCGTACTGTTACATAGGAAATGAGCACATTCCGTGCAGTGTAGGAGTAGGATAAGGGGGAGTAACAGAGTAGGAGATAGGTGACATCACAGGGGGGAATGTATGAAAGACATGCAGCTCATTGGAGCACAGTGGCATGTGAAAGATGTCAGTCACACATCATGGAAAGAGGAGTGTCAACAAGTAGGCATGGGAAAGCCAAGAAATGGAAGGTGTACACTATGGATAACACCAAAGTTTCTTGCAGGGCGTGCATGCACGCGTGTGCGCACTGGTAGGTACGAGTAAGCTAGAGTGCGCGCTTGTAAGTGTGAGTGCGTGCGTTTAAGGCAGAGTAAACATGTAGGAGCCTGTTTAAACACCTGTAAACTTGTTTGCGCTGGTGTGCGCGTGTTTTAACCTGAATAAGCAGATTCTAGTCTGTCTAAGCATGTGTGCAAGCGTGTTAGCCGCTGTGAGTGTGTTTTTGCTGGTATGCGCGTCGCTCCCCCCTGAGGAAACAGAAGGGAAAAAGGAAGCATGAGAAATAGTAGGAAGCTAGCAGGGATTACTGGCAAAGCTAGCAAGTCAAAAGAATCAGAAGAAGGCAATTACACAGGCAGAACAGTAGCCCAGCCCAGCACTTAAAACTCTGCAAACAACAGTGCAGAATGTTTCTCTCAAGAGACACTGCAATAGAGGAGTAAGCTATTAGAAGTGAAAACTGAAAAAGCTTCACTCAGACCAAAAATGCTAGGGGGTGCCATAGCTATTATAAGGAGACATATGCAACTTGCTGAGGGTGGTGACTATGCAAATGCTGCTGGACAACCCACAGTGAGGAGATGGAGAAGAGTGTACAGGCCCAGGGTCACCTACCAGGGGTTACATGAGCTGGAGATAGTGGAGTGCTATAGAGTGGACAGAGACCTCCTACAGCAAATTGTTGAGCTGTGCAGGCCACGCCTCACACACAGAACCAACAGAGGGGAACCCATCCCAGTGGAAACCAAGGTATGTGTTGGCCTAAGAATACTAGCAACGGGTACCTTCCAGAGACCAACTGGTGATATGATGGGGATATCATAGGCATCAGCATCCAGGGTACTGCACCAGTTCCTGGATGCCATGTCAGCACACATCGGTGATCATGTATATTTCCCCAATTCCTGTGAGGTATTGGCCAGCAATATGCGTCTCTTCCAGCAAATAGCGGAATACCCTGAGGTAGTGGGTGCAATAGACTGCATGCATATACGCATCAAAGCACCAGCTGGTGAGCGGGGTAGGGCCTACATTAACCGCAAGGGCTTCCCCTCCATCAACTGCCAGGTCGTGTGTGATGCCCAGGGCATAATAATGAATGTGTGTGCTGGCTGCCCTGGAAGCCACCATGATTCCCATATCTGGCATTTGACGCAGCTGTACCAGACATTTGCCAATGGGGACATCCCACATGGTCACTTAGTGGGGGATACTGGCTACGCACTGGAGCCGTCGCTGATGACACCCATTAGAAATGCACACACACCTGAACAAGAACGCCATAATGAGGCACACGCACAAACACAAAATGTAATCGAGCGTGTGTTTGGGCTGCTCAAGTCACGGTTCCGGTGCCTGGACGCATCTGGTGGAGCCTTGCAGTACTCTCCAACTACATGTACCCAAATTGTCATGGTATGTGCTATGCTACATAATATGATTCTGCGAAAACAGCTGCAGCAGGACCAGCATAGGGCTGGGCCAAACAGCCCCCCACCATTGCCAAGCTATTCATAGGCAGAGCGTGACTCAGAGGAGGAACAATCTGAGCCTGCCCCAGTAGGCAGAAGGAGGTGTGCCCAGTATGCCTTGGCCTTGGAAAAGCAGCAACACATAGCACATACACTGGCTCAGTAGGAACCCTGGAAATGATACCTCTCTCTGACTCACACATATAGTAAAAGGGATGCCTAAGTTGACACAACCTGCTTTCAAACATGTACAGGGAGTGTAGTATGTGCATCCAACATAGACAGCCCTGCAGCACTACCTGAGGCATGATTGCCATGTGTTAAGCAATGTAACACCATGTAGTATATGCAAACTTGATGACCCTGACTAACATCCTACCCTCACCAAGCATGATGCCACAATATGAAGACGAGATGATCAATTACAATAATTGGCTTAAGTATTGCTGTTAGTCAAAGGGGATGACATGCTGAGCAAGACACGATGCTCCACCTGCTAGGGATGGTGTGCACCTATCAGTCCTGGCCTTTTGGATACTGGCAAAGGCTGTTGTCACCCCCACCATGCCTTGAATAGGCAAGGCTCAAAACACAAACCCACCTCCATAGGTATCACAAGGGATAAGATCCTAGACATAATGTTACCCAATGCCAGAAGTCTAAACTGCAAGATGCATGCAGTCTAAACTCCCCTCAGCATGGAGAATGTTGATATCTGTTCTGCAACAGAAAACTGGGTCAAGGCTCATAAGAGCACCCTAACACTACCAGGTTACACCTCATACCATGCTTTACAGCCCCAAAACATGGAACAAACTACAAAAGGAGGGTGACTAGCAATAATTGTCAAGGATAACCACACCCCCAGGTTGGTACCACAACAAGAAGCAGCATGGACTATCCATGGTCAAGTAACAGTGGCTAAAACTGCCTCCCAGTTTGTAGCCTGCTACAGACTACCCTCCTAATGCCAGGAACTGCACTTGGCCTACGTTGGAACACATAAAAATATCAAGCTCTCCAAACAACATTATATTGGGTGACTGAAAATACTCAAACATAGACTGGGAGCATTATTCTAGCTCCAACACCCTAGGCCAAAGGTTCCTAGAATTCATAAACCAAAATGCTCAGGAACAACTTACCACTCCCACAAGAGGGGTAAGCATACTGGGTGTGATAATCAGCAACATGGGTACTCTATGGCCAGATAAGAAGTGTATCCCTCACTGGTAAGATCAGACCATAGAGTAATCACACTGGATATTCACATCCTGACCACAGTCCCTGGCCAGGAAACCACAGTGAAAAACATGTGTAAAGCAAATGTTGCACTCCTCCAAACTGATGTGGAATCCATTAAAGGCCCTGTGCCTGTGGAAAATATGGGCCACACCTCAGAACCCTTTTTTAAATACATTCTATGAACACTTTCAGGAATGCATGGCTTATGCAATCCCAAATAAAACCAAGACCCAATTCCATACACACAGGCATCTGGCATGGTGGACCCCAGCCATTACCAAACCATGCAAGAGAATGAGGAAGCTGCTACATGATAGAGCAAACCCAAAAAGGGAAGTAATCTCTGATCACTATTATGGCAATAAAATATGGCCACTCATAACATCCACTAAGGCCAGCTACAACATGTTGAATCTGTGAATCTTGAGGCAATGTTACACCTGCCCCATGTACACAGACAACCCCTTCCTCCTCCCAAGAAATACAAATATATGTGAGAGATGCAACCATTTATCCAAACTGGAGGCTGAGCTCTCTCAACTCAGTACTGTCAAAACTAGTCAGGAGGAGAAGGTAACCACGCACACCAAAAACCCAGTCTCACATAGACCTATCACAACTGCAAACCAAAGACATAAACACACAAAAACATTCCCGTAGGCTCTAATTAAAAATCCACCAAATTAACAGAGGCCTCCAAAGCAGACACCCAAGCAACCACTACCTCCAAACATAGCACATGCAACACATAGTACACAAAGTCGGTGTGCCAAACAGTCACAGCCCTTAAGGACAAACAACATGCCTGATACACTTGTAATAGGTGACTCCATAGTCAGACACACTGATGTCCCGCTCACCAGACTGAACAAGGAAAAGGGTACAGTAAGCTGCCTGTAGGCTGCTACAATCCATCACATAACACAAGCACTCAGGTCACTCCAAAGCAAGTACAAATATGACTCAGTCATTGTCCATGCTGGTGTGAATGACCTGAGACCTACCTCCCTGGACTACATGAAAAGAGACATAGAGGAGCTCTCCGATTATGTAGCCCAGGCCGGTATGACTCTGACCCTGAGCAGCATCCTACCCTCACCAAGAATGATGAAACAGTACAAACACAGAATGATCAGCTTTAACAATTGGTTCAATTACTGGTGTCATTCCAAGGGGATCCAATGTCTGTCTGCTTGGGATGAAATGCTTGACAAGCCACCCTGCTTTGCCAGGGATGGCTTGCACCTGTCACCCCTGGGCGTCTGGATATTGGCTAAGGCTCTTGCCACCTCCATAGTGCCTTTTGTAGGTAAGGCTGAAAAGACAAACCCACCTCCCTAGAAAACATAAGTGGAAAAAACATAAGGGTAATGCTGCTCAATGCCAGAAGTCTAAACCTCAAGATGCATGCTCTCGAGGCTCTCCCCAGTATAGAGAACATTGATGTCTACGCAGTGACGGAAACCTGCATCAAGGCCCCTGAGAGCACTCCAGCACTACCAGGTTATACCTCATATCATGCTTTTTGGCCCCAAAACCTGGACCAAACCACAAAAGGAGGGGGAGTATCCATATTCAGCAAAGATACCCACACGTCCAGGTTACTGACAATGCACAAAGCATCGGTGACCATCCATGTGCAACTAACCATAGGCAAAACTGCTGTACAGTTTGTAGCATGCTACAGACCACCCTCTCAAACCCAGGAACCCCACTCAGCCTTCCTGAACACACTGGAGAGTATGAGTGTCTCTCCAAATACCAAACAAGGTACTCAAAAATTACCACATAGGTGGTAATCCATTACGTATGGAAGAAGTAATCAGGGACCTAGGGACACAAGTGTACAGTAACCTCTCATGTGACACTCACATTGCCAATGTGGCTAGGAAGACCTTCTATATTGGCCACCTTGTCATGAAAGGATTCACATCTACATCAAGAGAGGTCATTGTGCCCCTATACTCTTCTCTTATCAGGCCCATAATTGAGTGCAATGCCCCATTTGGGATGCACCTTACACGACACCTGCAGCAGTTAGAAAGACCTCAAAAGTACCTCACCAAGAGGATAAAGGGTCTCAAACATTTGTCATATGCTGCCTGGCTGAAGACACCCCAGCTGTATGCAGTCACATACTGCCTACTCAGAGGCGATATATGCCTGATGCACAAGGCCATGTCCAATACAGAATTAATGGACATGCTCCACCTCAGAAAATCCAAATCCATCAGAGCCGTGAGAGATGTCAACCTCAACACATAAATAAATAGGATGTGCTGGAGGGACAGATTCATAACCCAGAGGCTCCCTACACTCTGGAACAGAATCTCAGTCCATGTTAGGCAGAGCCCCTCACTGACTCTCTTCAACAGGAATCTTGCCAAGTGGAAGGGAGATCGTAGATTTACACTTGGGGTCATCACTGTGTTACTTCTAGACAGAGGCACAGTAAAGTAAACCCTAAATGGGCATAATATTCACATAGCAAGGGGTGGTGAAAGCCGCACACACTCTGGCTAGGCTTATAAATGCCCTAAGGCAGATAGCCTAGTATGAACCTATGAACCTATGAAGATACAAATTGGACAGGACACTAAGGATAATCACAAGGCTTTCTTAACTGATGGTAGGAACCTTGGTGGGAATTCACAGATTTGCTCTGAATTACTCAAATATTACAAACAATACACCAAACCCACACACATTGCCAACATCCAACCTGACAGGTTCAGTGCAAACTCCCCCACCCTTGCACATATACTTCGACAAACCAAAAGTAAGCAAGCCAAACGTACACGACTTCTTCCACCGGTGTTGGAATCACCAAAGAATCACAAAAGTATTTGAGTGAACACTGACACTTTATTCCACAAAACGTTGAAGCGCTTTTCGTCAACCAAGTAGGATGACTTCCTCAGAACAACTTAAAACATGTATACAATCCCCTTAAATAGTCATTTGTCTTCTATTAATAAAAACAATCGTCGTTAATTAATCCTTAAAGGTGTATTTTCCACGTACTAGGGAGTAATGACACCCTATACTAAGTTTACTCAAACATACATATAGTATCAAGTGTATAGTAACATCTATATAGTATGTCACCTAGTATAGCGTAGGTTGACCAAAAAAATTAAAATATACATAAACTAGTAAATAAAAAATATAAACTAGGAGATATGTATAAAAATATGTACATATATATAATAAAAATAACAAAATAGTATATATAAAAATTTAAAAAAATTAAAAAAAACATGTAAATGTGTAAATATGTATATACAACACAATAATAGGTTATGGAACATAACTTAAACTACCACATACCAAGTTTGGACGTTATACAGAAAAATTAAACAAAAAGTTATACATAAAAATAATACCGTAATGTTAATAGGCGCAACTTCAATACTAAAAAGGTACTAGAAATACTTTTAACTCAGAGGTTGCCCCTAACGTCTTAAGCTTCTAAGTTTAAGCAAACAGCTAATTGAACATAGGTCATTCAGACCTGGAAAAGAATAAGAGTTCAATTTTATTTGCCATTTCAGTTCTTTTTCCTCAAGGAGCAAGGATAATGGGGCCCCCTGCTGGTTTTCAAAAACTTGATCAATAATAACAAATTTAAAACAATGGTCTGTATACACAGAAATATGCTTAGCTAACGCGTTCTCCTGCTTGTTCTTGTTAATAGCGTAAAGGTGCTCGTATATACGGTCCTGGAGTCTACGATCGGTCTTACCTACGTAGAATCCAGGACAGTGTTAACAAAGTGCCAAGTAAACAACCCTACGGGAGTTACAATTTGTCCTATGTTTTATCATGTATGTTCTTCCATTTATAGTAAACTTATTAGTCTCAAGAATACTACTACATCTACTACAACTCTGACATTTGAAAGTGCCAGGTGTTTTTACAAAATGGCTTGAATGTCTTTCAAGTAAATTTTTCAAGTTACTTCCTCTTCTAAATGTAATTTCGACCTAATACCAACTTTATTGTAAAGACATGGGTTAGTTTTAAAATATCCCAGTTCTTTTTAATAATGTCCACTACTTCGTAACTGTTAACATTATAAGTTAGAATGAGTCTAGGATGGTTATCGTTCTCAATGGAGTGTTGCACTATACCATCATTGGACCGATTGGTAATAACTGTAGTTACACTCCCCGAGTCCGTTTCTGCATTGTTCCCTACTAGCTCAAAATTCCCACTTAACAAGGGTTTGAAAACTCCCATTTGTCTCTTCATTGAAACTTCACCTATTAGGTCTTCCAAGAGGAGAGGGGTATCCCCTTAGTGTGAACATAGTTCTCAAAAGTTCACATTCAACCCTAAAATCAGGGTCAAGGCTTACAATACGAGCTGCCCTCACCAGTTGTCCCTTAACGACAGATCTTTTTTGAAAGTTAGGGTGACAACTGGTGAAATCTGAATGAATTAGAGTATGTAGTTTTTCTGTGAATAGTGGACACAAAAACTTTTAAGTCATCCTTTTTCTCAAGCCATATATCTAAATACGCTATGGCTTGTGTACTAAAGGACGATGTGAATTTCAAAAAGGGGGTAGAAGCGTTAAATATATCTGTAATACTTTGCCCAAATACTTCATCTCCATCGAACAATATAAAAATATCGTCCAAGTATCTAGTGTAAAAATGGATTCTCTGACTCAGTAGATCATTCTTAAATACATAATTTTTCTCCCAGAAAGCCATTACCATGTTGGCTAAACTGGCCCCGCACGGGGAACCCTTTGCCACCCCAACTTTCTGACGGTAGAAATTCTCACCTAACTTGAAAAAGTTGTTATATAAAATTATTTCAAGTAGTTCTATCACTAATGATGTTTCATTGTTGGGGGAATTTTCTCTTTTAGTGTGGCCGCTACCCACTTCAAGGCTATATCATGGGGAATACAAGTATAAAGATCTTTAACGTCTACTGTAAGGAAGTTGTAGTTAGTTTGATATTTTATTGTGTTGATTTTAGACAAAAAAGACCAGGAGTCTTTACAAATGTAAATCTCGTCTGCCAGGTATTTTTTAAGGATAGAGTCAACTACTTTCTTATGTATGTACGTGGGTGAACCTCTACTATCCACTAAGGGCCGCATCGGAGGTTTGCTGATGTTCTTATGAATTTTTGGTATACCAAATAACCTGGGATATTTAGGATGTAAAACTAACATGTAGTTGTAACGATCGTCATTTAGCCTACCTTCAATGTACATATCTTCAATACTGGTCCTAATAGTGGAATATGCCCTATTAGTTTCAGATCTAGAACTAATTTCATATCGTCATCGTCAACCAGTTTGGTCATTCTATCAAAATAATCATCCTGGTCAAAATAACAGCCCTCCTCCCTTATCAGGTTTACACACGTAAGTTATGGACATGAATGAATTCAAGTAATTCATTCTCTTTGTTTGCAAACCTTGTGTGGGGTTTACTCAAATATTTAGAGTTGTGTCTCAAATCCAACTCACACATGGTTTCAAATAATTGAAGCAAAGGGTGCAAGGGTGGGTTAAACGTACTAGGGATCCTAAATGGATTAATGTTATTACCATTTGGCTCATACCCCCCAAGCATTAAGCTAAAATTCAATTTCCGGGTAAAAAGTTTTATGTCCAATGTTGTGTCAACAATGTTTAAGTTGTTTTTGGGGACGTAGGTATATCCTTTGGCTAGTAAGTCAATTAGTTTGTCAGGTATGGTTACAGGAGAAAAATTGTAGGTCTTAAAATCTCCAGAATCATTGACCCTAATCTCTGGCTTAGATGAATCTAAGTCAAGCCCATCATGCCCCGAAACAACAACATCACCTGCCACTGATAAACTTAATTCAACACTGTTACATGACACATTCATAAAGTCATTCAGTTGAAAAAGATTGTCAGGTAGTGTGACGTTGTCACATGTTGGCACTGATTGTAATTCGGTAAACTGTTCAAGGTTAAAACCTTCATCAAAACTAATATACTCTAAATTTACAGGGTTAAGGTTGTCCGTCAAACCATCAGACTCATGTGGATAGAAAGACTTATCGTGGTCACAAAAACTAAATGCATCAGTCACGTGTGTCTTGGTCCCTTCATCCTGTTGTAGTACGCATTGTTCCTTTATTTGGGTATGGCCCCCTGACGTGCACCTTCGTGAAAAACCTGATGGCCTTGGTTTTGTTGAAACATTTGCCCGTTCGAAGTATTACCTTTATTACGGTTCAATAACCGTTCACTACGTCTCAGAGTTGGTGCATTACCAGCACCCGGTGCAAAGTTAGGTGCCCCAGGACCACTCTGAAACCTCACGTTATTAGTGGAAGTGTTGTTCACCCCTCTGTCAGTTGGCGAATCGTCGACAGAGTGGACATTACTTGAAACAGAAGGTTGCCAGATTTGAGAGGTAGGGGGCAGAGGGTATGCTGAACCATTGTCATAAGCAGCACAGTCACGTTCCAGTTTTTTAATCTTGTTCAGCCTTAATTTCCCCAAGTATTGATCAACGCTGTTAAAGCATCGATCATAGTCAAACTTGTACCTATCAAATTCAATATTAAACTTAATAGATGCATCTAGTGCAATAATTTCGTTGCTTAAGTCATTTACCCATATAGTATAGTGTTTTATCATCAATCTTAATAAGTCAGCCCGATTCCGCTCAAACAAAAGTACCAATTCTTTGTGGAAGTCGGAATTAGGCACCAACCCAGTAGGATATTGGTGGTACCTTAACCCCTTAGGTATGATATTGCATGATAAACATTCATTAAAATAATTAATTTCTAGTTGCAACTTTTTCATTTTAACTAAAAGTTTGTCAAATTTCTGAAGCTTCAACACAATGTCAGGAGTTGAATTTACCTCATTCATAGCAGGTGTAGCTTCAACGTCAATTAAATTGTTGGTTTGACGAGAAAAAGAAAAACTTTCAGCTAACCATCGATTAATTGCAGGTAATCCTTTAGGGTCTAGATTCATTGTATTATTGGTGGCGTTAGTATTCACCCCAGTGTCCGTTGAGTTGCTACGAGCACCCTCCGCGTTGTTTTCAGGTGTCGGTAAAACAAGTTCACTATTACCAACCAAACCAAAAGGAGAATTGTGATGCACAGATGGATTGAGTGTATCCTTATGTAAAACTCCTACTTTGTCCTGGTGCGAGTAGCCTTGTAATGACATCGAACCACTTGCTCCCGTTTTATCACAATTAGTAGGACCCCGAGGTAGTACCAGCCCATTCTCCGCAGTCCGTTCATCCGGTAAACTGTCAACTACACGGTCAGCGTTTACAGACGCTGCAACAGGTTCCCGTGTTTCTATAAACAAAGTTCTCATCTCCCGTTGTTGGGAGTCAATTTGGTCGAGTCTAGCGCAAAGGGAATCCATGCGCTGGAATAAAGAATTGAACAAAGTGTCGTGGTCCACGTTTTCAGGTGGTCTAGCTGGTGCTGTCCCTGTAGCACTATCACAGCCCTTCAAAATGTTGGAGTAAAGAGCGGTGAAAAACTGCTGCTCCGTTCGAGTGCTGTAGACGCCATTAGACTACCAAAACAAACCAAACTTGCACATATACTTCGACAAACCAAAAGTAAGCATGCCAAACGTACACGACTTCTTCCACCGGTGTTGGAATCACCAAAGAATCACAAAAGTATTTGAGTGAACACTGACACTTTATTCCACAAAAAGTTGAAGCGCTTTTCGTCAACCAAGTAGGATGACTTCCTCAGAACAATTTAAAACATGTATACAATCCCCTTAAATAGTCATCTGTCTTCTATTAATAAAAACAATCATCGTTAATTAACCCTTAAAGGTGTATTTTCCATGTACTAGGGAGTAATGACACCCTATACTAAGTTTACTCAAACATACATATAGTATCAAGTGTATAGTAACAGCTATATAGTATGTCACCTAGTATAGCGTAGGTTGACCAAAACAATTAAAATATACATAAACTAGTAAATAAAAAATATAAACTAGGAGATATGTATAAAATATGTACATATATATAATAAAAATAACAAAATAGTATATAAAAATTAAAAAAAATTAAAAAAAACATGTAAATGTGTAAATATGTATATACAACACAATAATAGGTTATGGAACATAACTTAAACTACCACATACAAAGTTTGGATGTTATACAGAAAAATTAAACAAAAAGTTATACATAAAAATAATACTGAATAATAATATTGAAAGACATTCAAGCCATTTTGTAAAAACACCTGGCACTTTCAAATGTCAGAGTTGTAGTAGATGTAGTAGTATTCTTGAGACTAATAAGTTTACTATAAATGGAAGAACATACATGATAAAACATAGGACAAATTGTAACTCCCGTAGGGTTGTTTACTTGGCACTTTGCCAACACTGTCCTGGATTCTACGTAGGTAAGACCGATCGTAGACTCCAGGACCGTATATACGAGCACCTTTACGCTATTAACAAGAACAAGCAGGAGAACGCGTTAGCTAAGTATATTTCTGTGTATACAGACCATTGTTTTAAATTTGTTATTATTGATCAAGTTTTTGAAAACCAGCAGGGGGCCCCATTATCATTGCTCCTTGAGGAAAAAGAACTGAAATGGCAAATAAAATTGAACTCTTATTCTTTTCCAGGTCTGAATGACCTATGTTCAATTAGCTGTTTACTTAAACTTAGAAGCTTAAGACGTTAGGGGCAACCTCTGAGTTAAAAGTATTTCTAGTACCTTTTTAGTATTGAAGTTGCGCCTATTAACATTACAGTATTATTTTTATGTATAACTTTTTGTTTAATTTTTCTGTATAACATCCAAACTTGGTATGTGGTAGTTTAAGTTATGTTCCATAACCTATTATTGTGTTGTATATACATATTTACACATTTACATGTTTTTTTTAATTTTTTTTAATTTTTATATATACTATTTTGTTATTTTTATTATATATATGTACATATTTTTATACATATCTCCTAGTTTATATTTTTTATTTACTAGTTTATGTATATTTTAATTTTTTTGGTCAACCTACGCTATACTAGGTGACATACTATATAGCTGTTACTATACACTTGATACTATATGTATGTTTGAGTAAACTTAGTATAGGGTGTCATTACTCCCTAGTACGTGGAAAATACACCTTTAAGGGTTAATTAACGACGATTGTTTTTATTAATAGAAGACAAATGACTATTTAAGGGGATTGTATACATGTTTTAAATTGTTCTGAGGAAGTCATCCTACTTGGTTGACGAAAAGCGCTTCAACTTTTTGTGGAATAAAGAGTCAGTGTTCACTCAAATACTTTTGTGATTCTTTGGTGATTCCAACACCGGTGGAAGAAGTCGTGTACGTTTGGCGTGCTTACTTTTGGTTTGTCGAAGTATATGTGCAAGTTTGGTTTGTTTTGGTAGTCTTATGGCGTCTACAGCACTCGAACGGAGCGGCAGTTTTTCACCGCTCTCTACTCCAAACATTTTGAAGGGCTGTGATAGTGCTACAGGGACAGCACCAGCTAGACCACCTGAAAACGTGGACCACGACACTTTGTTCAATTCTTTATTCCAGCGCATGGATTCCCTTTGCGCTAGACTCAACCAAATTGACTCCCAACAACGGGAGATGAGAACTTTGTTTATAGAAATGCGGGAACCTGTTGCAGCGTCTGTAAACGCTGACCGTGTAGTTGACAGTTTACCGGACGAACGGACTGCGGAGAATGGGCTGGTACTACCTCGGGGTCCTACTAATTGTGATAAAACGGGAGCAAGTGGTTCGATGTCATTACAAGGCTACTCGCACCAGGACAAAGTAGGAGTTTTACATAAGGATACACTCAATCCATCTGTGCATCACAATTCTCCTTTTGGTTTGGTTGGTAATAGTGAACTTGTTTTACCGACACCTGAAAACAACGCGGAGGGTGCTCGTAGCAACTCAACGGACACTGGGGTGAATACTAACGCCACCAATAATACAATGAATCTAGACCCTAAAGGATTACCTGCAATTAATCGATGGTTAGCTGAAAGTTTTTCTTTTTCTCGTCAAACCAACAATTTAATTGACGTTGAAGCTACACCTGCTATGAATGAGGTAAATTCAACTCCTGACATTGTGTTGAAGCTTCAGAAATTTGACAAACTTTTAGTTAAAATGAAAAAGTTGCAACTAGAAATTAATTATTTTAATGAATGTTTATCATGCAATATCATACCTAAGGGGTTAAGGTACCACCAATATCCTACTGGGTTGGTGCCTAATTCCGACTTCCACAAAGAATTGGTACTTTTGTTTGAGCGGAATCAGGCTGACTTATTAAGATTGATGATAAAACACTATACTATATGGGTAAATGACTTAAGCAACGAAATTATTGCACTAGATGCATCTATTAAGTTTAATATTGAATTTGATAGGTACAGGTTTGACTATGATCGATGCTTTAACAGCGTTGATCAATACTTGGGGAAATTAAGGCTGAACAAGATTAAAAAACTGGAACGTGACTGTGCTGCTTATGACAATGGTTCAGCATACCCTCTGCCCCCTACCTCTCAAATCTGGCAACCTTCTGTTTCAAGTAATGTCCACTCTGTCGACGATTTGCCAACTGACAGAGGGGTGAACAACACTTCCACTAATAACGTGAGGTTTCAGAGTGGTCCTGGGGCACCTAACTTTGCACCGGGTGCTGGTAATGCACCAACTCTGAGACGTAGTGAACGGTTATTGAACCGTAATAAAGGTAATACTTCGAACGGGCAAATGTTTCAACAAAACCAAGGCCATCAGGTTTTTCACGAAGGTGCACGTCAGGGGGCCATACCCAAACAAAGGAACAATGCGTACTACAACAGGATGAAGGGACCAAGACACACGTGACTGATGCATTTAGTTTTTGTGACCACGATAAGTCTTTCTATCCACATGAGTCTGATGGTTTGACGGACAACCTTAACCCTGTAAATTTAGAGTATATTAGTTTTGATGAAGGTTTTAACCTTGAACAGTTTACCGAATTACAATCAGTGCCAACATGTGACAACGTCACACTACCTGACAATCTTTTTCAACTGAATGACTTTATGAATGTGTCATGTAACAGTGTTGAATTAAGTTTATCAGTGGCAGGTGATGTTGTTGTTTCGGGGCATGATGGGCTTGACTTAGATTCATCTAAGCCAGAGATTAGGATCAATGATTCTGGAGATTTTAAGACCTACAATTTTTCTCCTGTAACCATACCTGACGAACTAATTGACTTACTAGCCAAAGGATATACCTATGTCCCCAAAAACAACTTAAACATTGTTGACACAACATTGGACATAAAACTTTTTACCCGGAAATTGAATTTTAGCTTAATGCTTGGGGGGTATGAGCCAAATGGTAATAACATTAATCCATTTAGGATCCCTAGTACGTTTAACCCACCCTTGCACCCTTTGCTTCAATTATTTGAAACCATGTGTGAGTTGGATTTGAGACACAACTCTAAATATTTGAGTAAACCCCACACAAGGTTTGCAAACAATAAAGAGAATGAATTACTTGAATTCATTCATGTCCATAACTTACGTGTGTGTAAACCTGATAAGGGAGGAGGGGCTGTTATTTTTGACCAGGATGATTATTTTGATAGAATGACCAAACTGGTTGATGGCACATATGAAATTAGTTCTAGATCTGAAACTAATAGGGCATATTCACTATTAGGACCAGTATTGAAGATATGTACATTGAAGGTAGGCTAAATGACGATCGCTCGTTACAACTACATGTTAGTTTACATCCTAAATATCCCAGGTTATTTGGTATACCAAAAATTCATAAGAACATCAGCAAACCGGCTAAGATACGCCGCCTTTAGTGGATAGTAAGAGGTTCACCGCGTACGCTTAATGGCGAAAGTAGTTGACTCTATCCTTAAAAAAAATACCTGGCAGACGAGATTTACATTTGTAAAGACTCCTGGTCTTTTGTCACAAAATCAACACAATAAAATATCAAACTAACTACAACTTCGGCTTTTGAGAACTTATGTTCACGCTGAGGATACCCCCTCCTGTTGGAAGATTTAATAGGTGAGAGTTTCGGTAAGAGAAATGGAGTTTTCAAACGCTGACCAGAGATGGGAATTTTATTTAATGAGAACAATGCGAAGCGACTCGAATGTAACCGGTTATTACCAGTAGTCAATGATGGTATGATGCAAACACTCCATTAAAGCGATGGCAATCTGAACTGTTCTGGCTTATAGCGTTAACGCAGTGCGAAGTAATGAACATTGATAAAGAACTGGGATATTTTAAAGGCTTAACCCATCATCAACACCTGACAAAGTTGATAAACAGGCGAAATTACGATTTGAAGAGACATTCGAAACTTCATTTTAACTCAAACACCTGTACGCACCTCAAATGTCGGGGACCAGTGAATGGTATTATTCGAGGACAGCTGAAGTTTGCTATGGAAGTGGAAGGACATGCGTGATGAACATGGGATTGAATGCAACTCCCGTGAGGGTGTTGACGCTGCCAACACTGTCTGGATTTCTGCGTGGAGTGAACGATAAATGAACTCTGGAGACGGCAATATCGCGAGCACCTTTAAGCTATTAACGGAACGGAAAATCGTTAATGAAAAGCATATTTCTGACAATAACCGTTGTTGCAAATTTTGTTATTATTGATCGAGTTTTTGAAACCGGCGAAGACCATTATCACTTGCTCGCGAGAAGAAGACTGGTAACGAATAAAATTGAGACTCTTGATTCTTTCGAATGCGAATGACTATATTCAATTAACTGTTTGCAACTGACAGAGCAAAAGGCGTTAAGAGAACAGCCTCTGTGATTAAAGAAAGTATTTCTGATACCTTCTTAACATTGAGTTTAATCTATTAACATTACGATATTGACACATGTAACTTTGTTTATTTCTGTATAGCGTCAGAAAAGCAGTATGACAGTTTAAGTTATGTTCCTTAACTTATTGTTATATATACATGTTACATTTATCATTTTAATTTTATTTTATGTATGCTATTTTGTTATTTTTTATATGTATGTGCGTATTTTTATACGTATCTCTGGTTATATTTTTTATTTATGGTTTAAGTATATTTTTGATTTTTTGATAAATGCAGCTATACTAGGTGACATACTATGGCTGTTACTATGCGCTTGATATATATGTATGTTTGGTAAAGAGCTTGAGCTGTAAGTGTCATTACTCACAATGCGTGGAAATACGCAAGGTGCAATTAACGACGGTGTTGATAATGAAGACAAATGATATGACTGAGGGATTGTATACATGTTTTAAATTGTTCTGGGGAATCTCGTCTATGATTGACAACTTCAACTTTTAATGGATAATGTCGATGTTCGCTCAAATACTGTCTTTATTGATTCTTTGGTATTCCAACAGTGGAAGAAGGGGGAAAGTTTGGGTGCTTACTTTTTGGGTTTTTCAAACTCCCCCCCCCAAAAATTTCCCAAAAATCTATCCCAGCAGAGTGCTGGCCCCTGACATTGCAGATGCTGAGGTAACAGCCAGCATCTTCAAAGCAAAAACACAGCATCAATGGTATGTGATGGTGTCCTGGCTGTGTCCCAAAATGACTCCAAGAAGAATGGAATGCCAAATAACACTACTGCTTAATTTCAGCCTTACCACAGGATATGTACCCAAAAAGCAGTGTACAGCAACAGTGGTCCCTCTCCAAAGGTGGTGCCTGAATGGATACAGCAAACTATCACCCCAGAATCCTGACAAGCTTGGTCTGCAAAGCTATGGAAAGGAAACATGGACCTCAGAAATAAAGATATTGGGGACCTATAGACACTGGAACCTACCCAGGGGGCTTTCTTAAAGGGGAGATCCTGCCCTTAAACATGTTTGACTCATTTGAAACAGTCATCAAGGCCATTGATGAGGGGAATGTGGTCCCACAGCCTATCTGGACCTTGCAAAAGCCTTCCATACAATACCCCCCGTGTTCATTATAGATAAGCCCACCAGCTTAAATGTAAACCCCTATGTCAGTAGATGGGTTGCAAACCAGCCCAAGGACAGAACTGACATGGTCAAAAAGCTGCAGCCATATCAGACTACAAACCAGCTACAACTGGCATCCCACAAGGCTGGGCCTGGGACCTCCCTTGTTTGGTATATATTTCCCATAGGTACAGGCCAACATGGAAGACTGTGTCTGAACAGTTTGCAGAGGACTAAAAATGGGCACCATATCTGACCCTCCAGCTGACACAAGCATCCTACGGAAGGGCCACATAGAAACACCCGACTAGTGCCAGGGGCATGTTAACAAGCTAATTGCAGAAAAGTGTATAGACATCCCTGTGGATAAACAGTAAGTGCCCACCAATTACCACAAAGGGGTTAACCCATTAAGTACTTTAGAAGTAATAAGAGACCTGGGGACACAAGTTGATAAATATCTTGCATTTGACAACCATGTGGCTGTAGAGGTTACAGAAACCTACCATATACCCACCTAATCATGAAGGTAGTCAGATTAGATCAGGGGGGGTCATGTGCCTCTTCAGTCAACCTTCATCAGCCTCACAATTGAGTACAATTTTGGGATGTACCTCAGCAGACACCTCCATAAACTGGAAAGACCCCAAAAGTACCTCACCAGGAGGATCAAAAGCTCGAACAGATGCCATGTGTTGCCCGATTAAACAAACTTCAGCTCCACACAGTGCCATACTGCCTGCCCAGAGGTAATCTGTGCCTGATGTATAAAGCCACGTCCAAGCTGGAATCAATGAACATGCTGCACCTTGTACAATCTGAATGCCAGTGAGCTATGCACATGAGAGACCTGAACCCCAGCACTGACATACATAGGACATGCTGTAGTGATTGATCCATAACCCAGAATCTCCCCCCACTCTTGAGTAAACTCCCAGTTCAGGTTAGCCAGGGAGTCCCTCATTGACTCTCCTTAAGAGGGAAACTTGATGAGTGGATGGAGATGGTAGGTTTACCTTAAACATTGTTGACACAACATTGGACATAAAACTTTTTACCCGGAAATTGAATTTTAGCTTAATGCTTGGGGGGTATGAGCCAAATGGTAATAACATTAATCCATTTAGGATCCCTAGTACGTTTAACCCACCCTTGCACCCTTTGCTTCAATTATTTGAAACCATGTGTGAGTTGGATTTGAGACACAACTCTAAATATTTGAGTAAACCCCACACAAGGTTTGCAAACAATAAAGAGAATGAATTACTTGAATTCATTCATGTCCATAACTTACGTGTGTGTAAACCTGATAAGGGAGGAGGGGCTGTTATTTTTGACCAGGATGATTATTTTGATAGAATGACCAAACTGGTTGACGATGACGCATATGAAATTAGTTCTAGATCTGAAACTAATAGGGCATATTCCACTATTAGGACCAGTATTGAAGATATGTACATTGAAGGTAGGCTAAATGACGATCGTTACAACTACATGTTAGTTTTACATCCTAAATATCCCAGGTTATTTGGTATACCAAAAATTCATAAGAACATCAGCAAACCTCCGATGCGGCCCTTAGTGGATAGTAGAGGTTCACCCACGTACACATGTGCGAAAGTAGTTGACTCTATCCTTAAAAAATACCTGGCAGACGAGATTTACATTTGTAAAGACTCCTGGTCTTTTTTGTCTAAAATCAACACAATAAAATATCAAACTAACTACAACTTCCTTACAGTAGACGTTAAAGATCTTTATACTTGTATTCCCCATGATATAGCCATGGAGTGGTTAGCGGCCACACTAAAAGAGAAAAATGCCCCCAACAATGAAACATCATTAGTGATAGAACTACTTGAAATAATTTTATATAACAACTTTTTCAAGTTAGGTGAGAATTTCTACCGTCAGAAAGTTGGGGTGGCAATGGGTTCCCCGTGCGGGGCCAGTTTAGCCAACATGGTAATGGCTTTCTGGGAGAAAAATTATGTATTTAAGAATGATCTACTGAGTCAGAGAATCCATTTTTACACTAGATACTTGGACGATATTTTTATATTGTTCGATGGAGATGAAGTATTTGGGCAAAGTATTACAGATATATTTAACGCTTCTACCCCCTTTTTGAAATTCACATCGTCCTTTAGTACACAAGCCATAGCGTATTTAGATATATGGCTTGAGAAAAAGGATGATTTAAAAGTTTTTGTGTCCACTATTCACAGAAAAACTACATACTCTAATTCATTCCTGCATTTCACCAGTTGTCACCCTAACTTTCAAAAAAGATCCGTCGTTAAGGGACAACTGGTGAGGGCAGCTCGTATTGTAAGCCTTGACCCTGATTTTAGGGTTGAATGTGAACTTTTGAGAACTATGTTCACACTAAGGGGATACCCCCCCTCCCTCTTGGAAGACCTAATAGGTGAAGTTTCAGGTAAGAGACAAATGGGAGTTTTCAAACCCTTGTTAAGTGGGAATTTTGAGCTAGTAGGGAACAATGCAGAAACGGACTCGGGGAGTGTAACTACAGTTATTACCAATCGGTCCAATGATGGTATAGTGCAACACTCCATTGAGAACGATAACCATCCTAGACTCATTCTAACTTATAACGTTAACAGTTACGAAGTAGTGGACATTATTAAAAAGAACTGGGATATTTTTAAAACTAACCCATGTCTTTACAATAAAGTTGGTATTAGGCCGGAAATTACATTTAGAAGAGGAAGTAACTTGAAAAATTTACTTGAAAGACATTCAAGCCATTTTGTAAAAACACCTGGCACTTTCAAATGTCAGAGTTGTAGTAGATGTAGTAGTATTCTTGAGACTAACAAGTTTACTATAAATGGAAGAACATACATGATAAAACATAGGACAAATTGTAACTCCCGTAGGGTTGTTTACTTGGCACTTTGCCAACACTGTCCTGGATTCTACGTAGGTAAGACCGATCGTAGACTCTAGGACCGTATATACGAGCACCTTTACGCTATTAACAAGAACAAGCAGGAGAACGCGTTAGCTAAGCATATTTCTGTGTATACAGACCATTGTTTTAAATTTGTTATTATTGATCAAGTTTTTGAAAACCAGCAGGGGGCCCCATTATCCTTGCTCCTTGAGGAAAAAGAACTGAAATGGCAAATAAAATTGAACTCTTATTCTTTTCCAGGTCTGAATGACCTATGTTCAATTAGCTGTTTGCTTAAACTTAGAAGCTTAAGACGTTAGGGGCAACCTCTGAGTTAAAAGTATTTCTAGTACCTTCTTAGTATTGAAGTTGCGCCTATTAACATTACAGTATTATTTTTATGTATAACTTTTTGTTTATTTTTTCTGTATAACGTCCAAACTTGGTATGTGGTAGTTTAAGTTATGTTCCATAACCTATTATTGTGTTGTATATACATATTTACACATTTACATGTTTTTTTTAATTTTTTTAAATTTTTATATATACTATTTTGTTATTTTTTTATATATATGTACATATTTTTATACATATCTCCTAGTTTATATTTTTTATTTACTAGTTTATGTATATTTTAATTTTTTTGGTCAACCTACGCTATACTAGGTGACATACTATATAGCTGTTACTATACACTTGATACTATATGTATGTTTGAGTAAACTTAGTATAGGGTGTCATTACTCCCTAGTACGTGGAAAATACACCTTTAAGGGTTAATTAACGATGATTGTTTTTATTAATAGAAGACAAATGACTATTTAAGGGGATTGTATACATGTTTTAAATTGTTCTGAGGAAGTCATCCTACTTGGTTGACGAAAAGCGCTTCAACTTTTTGTGGAATAAAGTGTCAGTGTTCACTCAAATACTTTTGTGATTCTTTGGTGATTCCAACACCGGTGGAAGAAGTCGTGTACGTTTGGCGTGCTTACTTTTGGTTTGTCAAACTCCACCACCCCACCAAAATTCCAAATATCTATCCCAGCAGAGTGCTGGCCCCCTGACATTGCAGATGCTGAGGTAACAGCCAGCATCTTCAAAGCAAAACACACAGCATCAATGGTATGTGATGGTGTCCTAGGCTGTGTCCAACATGAGCTCCAAGAAGAATGGAATGCCAAATAACACTACTGCTTAATTTCAGCCTTACCACAGGATATGTACCCAAAGAGCAGTGTACAGCAACAGTGGTCCCTCTCCGCAAAGGTGGTGCCTGAATGGATACAGCAAACTATCACCCCAGAATCCTGACAAGCTTGGTCTGCAAAGCTATGGAAAGGATCATCATGGACCTCAGAAATAAAGAT
This sequence comes from Protopterus annectens, assembly GCF_019279795.1. Lineage (NCBI taxonomy): Eukaryota > Metazoa > Chordata > Ceratodontiformes > Protopteridae > Protopterus > Protopterus annectens. The sequence continues at coordinate 1,806,988,836 of NC_056731.1, forward strand.
ATTGGGGACCTATAGACACTGGAACCTACCCAGCGTGGCTTTCTTAAGGGCAGATCCTGCCCCTTAAACATGTTTGACTCATTTGAAACAGTCATCAAGGCCATTGATGAGGGGAATGTGGTCCACACAGCCTATCTGGACCTTGCAAAAGCCTTCCATACAATACCCCACGTGTTCATTATAGATAAGCTCACCAGCTTAAATATAAACCCCTATGTCAGTAGATGGGTTGCAAACCAGCCCAAGGACAGAACTGACATGGTCAGAAATGCTGCAGCCATATCAGACTACAAACCAGCTACAACTGGCATCCCACAAGGCTCGGTCCTGGGACCTCCCTTGTTTGGTATATATTTCCCATAGGTACAGGCCAACATGGAATGACTGTGTCTGAACATGTTTGCAGAGGACTACAAACTGGGCACCATATCTGACCCTCCAGCTGACACAAGCATCCTACAAAAGGGCCACATAGAAACAGACAACTGGTGCCAGAGCCATGTCATCAAGCTAATTGCAGAAAAGTGTATAGTCATCCCATGTGGATAAACAGTAAGTGCCCACCAATTACCACATAGGTGTTAACCCATTAAGTACTTTAGAAGTAATAAGAGACCTGGGGACACAAGTTGATAGATATCTTGCATTTGACAACCATGTGGCTGTAGAGGTTACAGAAACCTACCATATACCCACCTAATCATGAAGGTAGTCAGATATAGATCAGGGGAGGTCATCGTGCCTCTTCAGTCAACCTTCATCAGCCTCACAATTGAGTACAATGGCCCCTGTGGGATGTACCTCAGCAGACACCTCCATAAACTGGAAAGACCCCAAAAGTACCTCACCAGGAGGATCAAAGAGCTCGAACAGATGCCATGTGTTGCCTGATTAAACAAACTGCAGCTCCACACAGTGCCATACTGCCTGCCCAGAGGCAATATGTGCCTGATGTATAAAGCCATGTCCAAGCTGGAATCAATGAACATGCTGCACCTTGTAAAATCTGAATGCCAGTGAGCTATGCACATGAGAGACCTGAACCCCAGCACTGACATACATAGGACATGCTGTAGTGATTGATCCATAACCCAGAAGCTCCCACCACTCTTGAGTAAACTCCCAGTACAGGCTAGCCAGAGAGTCCCTCATTGACTCTCCTTAAGAGGAATCTTGATGAGTGGATGAGAGATGGTAGGTTTACCCTGGGTATCACTGTTATGTCATTGGGTAGACAGAGGCACAGTACACTAACCTTGAAATATGTCATGGCAAAATCCAGTTACAATGTGTGTTGAAGGACAAACACACTCTCTGACTAGCATTAAAAATGGCCTAGGGCACATAGCTAGTGTTTGTCAATGTCCACCCAAGTTGCGGAATACACTACAAATGTTGGACAAGCCTGGTTTAAGTAGTCCATATCTGAACAAAATGCAACATGGTCATATGTGCACAACTGGCCCTTAACCAGTCTGGTGTGCTCACTATGAATATTTAAAGCAGTGATAGCATTGAAACCCAGGATACTGTCCACCACAGTGAAAGTACTGAACCAGTACACTATACGATATTACAGTGTTTGGTCAGTATGAAAGGATGTTTACAACTGTATGCAAACTATCCCATGGAAACCCTGCAGGCACAGTATAATCCCTGTTGGGTTCAGACACAAAGCAGTTGGGCAGTAAGTACACAACATGACTCCCAACACACAACTATAAATGTGAAATATTGTTGAAGTTCACACACAACCACAAATGTGGTGGACTGCAGATTTCAACATTTGGAAAGCTCACACTGGGCATGCTCGCACACTTTGATAAATGAGACATATGTCAGGCAACAAGCCATGGAAAGCCTGAACTGGGCATGCTCACACACTTAGGCCATGTCTCAGTTTAGCAGTTGGCCACACATATCTGGTATTTATATGTGTTAATCCAGGAACCTCCCACAATACAGCAATCTGCCCAGTGCACACAGTTAAATGACTACAGAGACATAAGTTAAATAGTGGATCCCTCTCATATTCAAACATCTTCCACAGATACACAAGTTGTTCATAGAAACAGGGAAAGCTATGGCAATAAAGACCTGCAAGCAGTTTATCAGCAACAAATATTGTGCATCTGAAAATTAAACATATGGGTGTAGAGGTCAATACTAGGCTGTTTGCCCTAGGGAATACAAGCTTAGTCAGAGTGTGCTTGGCGTCTGCCTCCCCAGTACAGTAGGCTACTGTGCCTCTGTAAAAGATGTACATACCTCTTTATAAATAATGATGTCAGCACCCTATAAATACTGCAGGAGAAAAGCAAATATGTAATAATTCGAGTAGCGCGCTCCACTAATGCATTTCTCTCTCATGTGTCATAATATAGTTAGGTAGGGGGTTGAATCCTGCAAATGCTGAGTGTGTCTGGCTGAGGGGGGTTAGTGTGTGTGAAAGAAATGTCCCTTTTGGCAACTAGAAGAACACACTACATGATGCACATTCCTCTTCCTAAACACTGATGATGTCAGCACCCTATAAGTAAAGCAGGAGAAGGAAAACCTCCCAGTAATGCGAATAGCGCCCCCTGCTAATGCGTCTCTCTCAAGTGTCATAACATAGTTAGGTAGGAGTTTGAACCCTGCAAATGCTCAGTGTGTGTGTTTGGGTGAGAGGGGTTAGTGTGTGTGCAATTCTGTGTGAAAGAAATGTCACTTCTGGCAACTAAAAGAACACACTACATGATGCACATTCCTCTTTCTAAACACTGATGATATCAGCACCATATAAATATAGCAGGAGAAGTTAAACCTCCCAGTAATGCAAATAGCGCACTCTGCTAATGTGTCTCTCTCAAGTATCATAACATAGTTAGGGTAGGGGTTTGAATCTTATAAATGCCATGTGTGTTTTTGTCACACAGTTTGTCCATGTGTGTGGGGTGTTGCTTTTAATATTGTATGACATAGATGATATCAGTAATGTCAATGCACACATGAGGTATGTGTGTGCCACATAGACATATGTACCTGTGACCTTAAATAGTTCCCATGTCTGAAGTCTGCCTCATGTGAATACATGGAATTTGTATTACACAACTTTTTGACTGTGGTTTTCTGTGCAGGGGCTGCGTTTGATATGTGAATATACAGTGAGAGTAGTCTATGGTGTCATCTTACCAGCGAGGGATACACTTCTGGTCTGGAGCATATAGTCCACATGTTGGTGATGATCAGGTGCAGCATGTTTTCCCCTCTTGTGGGAGTGGTAACAAGTTGTTCCATAGCAATTGAGTGTACGGATTCTAGGAACCTTTCACCTAGAGTGTTGGAGCTACGGTGATGCTCCCAGTCTATGTGTGGGTAAATGAAGCTGCCCAATATATTGTTGTTTGGAGACACCTGTAGATATTCATATATTCTTAAGTAGGCCAAGTAGGTGGGTTTATGAGGGTGGTCCGTAGCAGACTATGAACTGGAAGTCAGTTTAACCCACTGTTAGTTGCATGTGGATAGTCTGTGATGCGTCACACTGTGGCAACAACCTGGGGGTGTGGGTATAGGTACATAGGTTCATAGGTTCATAGGTTCATACTAGGCTATCTGCCCTAGGGCATTTATAAGCCAAGCCAGAGTGTGTTTGGCTTCTGCCACCCATTTTAGATTAATGTTGCTATGCCCTTTTCTGAGGTTAGTATACTGTGCCTCTGTCTAACATTGACACAGAAGTGATACCCGGGGTACACCTATGATCCCCCATCCACTCATCATGATTTCTCTTGAAGAGAGTCAATGAGGGCTCTGCCTAACCTGGACTGGGATTTTATTCCAGAGTGAAGGGTGCCTCTGGGTTATGAATCTGTCCCTCCAGCATGTCCTATTGATGTCAGTGCTGAGGTTCAAGTCTCTCGAGCTCAAAGCTCGATGGGAGTTGGATTTTCTGAGGTGCAGCATGTCCACTACTTCCTGGTTGGACATGGCATTATACGTCTGGCACAGATCGCCTCTGAGCAGGTGGTATGCCACTGAGTATGGAGTTATGTTAACCAGGCAGCATATGGCATCTGTTTCAGCCCTTTGATCCTCTTGGTGAGGTACTTTTATGGTCTTTCCAGTTGCTGCAGGTGTCTGGTAAGGTAAATCCCAAAAGGGGCATTGTACTCAATTATGGGCCTGATGAGGGATGAGTAAAGAGGTACGATGACCTCCCCTGATCTAGATGTGAATCCCTTCATGATTAGGTGGGCTATATAAAATGTTTTTCTAACCACTTTGGCCACGTGGTTGTCAAATGAGAGATTGCTATCAACTTGGGTACCCAGGTCCCTAATGACTTCTTCTGTACTTAATGGATTACCACCTATGTGGTAATTTGTGGGCACTTTGTTTTTGCCAAAGGGGATGACTATACACTTTTTGGCGTTTAGCTTGAGGCCATGGCTCTGGCACCAGCTGTCTGTTTCTATGAGGCCATTTTGGAGGATGCTTGTGTCTGCTGGAGAGTTGATTATGGCGCCCAGTTTGCAGTTATCTGCGAACTTGGTCAGCCACAGTCCTTCCGTGTTGGCCTGTACCGCCGAGAAATATATACCGAACAAGAGAGGTCCCAGGACTGAGCCTTGTGGGATGCCACTTGTAACTGGTTTGGAGTCTGACATGGCTCCAGCAATTCTAACCATGTGGGTTCTGTCCTTGAGCCAGTTTGCAACCCATCTAGTGACATAGGGGTTTATATTTAAGCTGGTGAGCTTATCTATAATGCCCGAGTGGGGTATTGTATCGAAGGCTTTTGCGAGGTCCAGGTAGGCTGTGTGGACCGCCTTCCCCTCGTCAATGGCCTTGGTGACTGTTTCAAAGAAATCGACCAGGTTTAAGAGGCAGGATCTGCCCTTAACAAAGCCAAACTGGGTAGGATCCAGTGTCTGTAGGTCCCCAATATCTTTATTTATGAGGTCCATGATGATCCTTTCCATAGCTTTGCAGACCAAGCTAGTCAGGCTTATGGGGCGATAGTTTCCAGGATCTGTTGAGGCACCACCTTTGTGGAGAGAGACCACTGTTGCTGTACGCCACTTTTTGGGTACATATCCTGTAGTAAGGCTAAGATTGAACAGTAGTTTTATGTTTGGGTTTAGCTCTTCTTGGAGTTCATGTAGGACGCAGCCCGGGACACCATCTGGTCCCATTGATGCTGTGCTTTTTGCTTTGGAGAGGGCGGCTCTTACCTGAGCATCTGAGATGTCAGGGGGGCAGCACGCTGTTGGGATAGATATTTGTCCTTTTGGTGGGGAGAGGGGGGAGAAGTTTGCACTGAACCTGTCAGCTAGGATGATGGCAATGTCTGTGGGCTCGGTGTATTTTTTGTCATTTTGGACTAATTCTGAGCATATCTGGGAATTCCCACCTATGTTCCTAACATAACTAAAGAAAGCCTTGTGATTATCCTTAGTGTCCTGTGCAATTTTTCTCTCGAAGCTGGCCTTAGACGATTTTATGAGTGCCCGTAGTTTTTTGCTAATACTGATCAGAGATGCCTTCCCTTTTTGGGATTTTGCTCTATCATGTAGTAGCTTCCTCCTTCTATTGTATAGTTTGTTTATGGCTGGGGTCCACCAGACAGGATGTCTGCCTTTGGAGGATTGGGTCTTGGTTTTATTTGGGATTGCATGATCCATGCATTCCTGAAGGTGTTCATAGAATGCGTTTATAAAGGATTCTGCGGTCTGGGCCGTATTTTCCACAGGCCCGGGGCTTTGAAGGATTTCACCTCGGTTTTGAGGCGTGTGAAATTGGCTTGAGAGCAGTTTTTCACTGTGGTTTTCTGGGCAGGTCGTGGGGTCGGGATGTGAATATCCAGTGAGATTAGTTTATGGTCTGATCTTACCAGTGAGGGATACACTTCTGGTCTGGAGCATAGTGTCCCCATGTTGGTGATGATCAGGTCCAGTATGTTTTCCCCTCTTGTGGGAGTGGTAACAAGTTGTTCCATAGCATTTGAGTTTATAAATTCTAGGAACCTTTGGGCTAGGGTGTTGGAGCTAGAGTAATGCTCCCAGTCTATGTTTGGGTAGTTGAAGTCGCCCAATATAATGGTGTTTGGAGAGAACTTCATATTTTCCAGTATTCTCAGTAAGGCCAAGTGGGTTCCTGTGTTTGGGAGGGTGGTCTGTAGCAGGCTATAAACTGGAAGGCAGTTTTACCCACTGTTAGTTGCACATGGATAGTCTCTGATGCTTCGTGCTGTGCCACCAACCTGGAGGTGTGGGTATCTTTGACGAATATTGATAGTCCCCCTCCTTTTGTGGTTCGGTCCAAGTTTTGGGGCCGAAAAGCATGGTATGAGGTATAACCTGGTAGTGCTGGGGTGCTCTCGGGAGCCTTGAACCAGGTTTCTGTTACTGCACAGATATCGATGTTCTCCATGCTAAGGAGAGTTTCGAGTGCGTGCATCTTGAGGTTTAGACTTCTGGCGTTGAGTAGCATTACTCTTAGTTTCTTATCCCTTGTGATACCTATGGAGGTGGGTTTGTCTTTGAGCCTTGCCTAAAAAGGCACTACGGGGTAGCAAGAGCCTTTGCCAATATCCAAAGCCCAGGGTGACAGGTGCAAGCCGTCCCTAGCGAAGCATCGTGGCTTGTCGAGCATGTCATCCCAGGCTGACAGGCATTGATCCCTTTGAATGACACCAACACTTAAGCCAATTGTTGAAATTGATCATCTTGTCTTCATATTGTGGCATCATTCTTGGTGAGGGTAAGATGCTACTCAAGGTCAGGGTCATACCGGCCTGGGCTACATGCTCAGAGAGCTCCTCTATGTCTCTTTTCATGTAGCCCAGGGAGGTACGTCTCAGGTCATTCACACCAGCATGGACAATGACTGAGTCATATTTGTACTTGCCTTGGAGTCACCTGAGTGCTTGTGTTATGTGGAGGATCCTAGCGCCCGACAGGCAGCTCACCGTGACCTTCTCCTTGTTCAGCCTGGTGAGCGGGACGTCAGTGTGCCTGACGATAGAGTCCCCTATTACAAGTGTATCAGGTGTGTTGTTTAGCCTTAAGGGCTGTGACTGTTCGGCACACTGGCTTTGTGAGCTATGTGTTGCACGTGTTTTGTTTTGGGGTAGCGGTTGCTTGGGTGTCTGCTTTGGAGGTCTCTGCTGCTTAGGCAGATTTTTATTTAGAGCCTCCGAGTATGTTTTGTGTGTTTATGTGTTTGGTTTGTTGTCGTGGTAGGTCTATGTGAGACTGGAATTGTAGTGAGTGTGGTTTCCTTCTCCTCCTGACTGGTTACACCAGTACTGAGTTGAGAGAGCTTAGCCTCCAGTTTGGCTATATGGTTGCATCTCTCACATGTGTTGGAATTTGTTGGGAGGAGGAGACGGTTGTCTGTGTACATGAGGCAGTTGTAACATTGCCTCAAGATTCCCAGATTCACCTGCTGGACCAGAGGAGATTGACAACTGACCTTTGGACATGCTAGAATAGTATTGGGAATTTCTTTATAATTGAAAAAAAGGGCCAATGGGGAACAAGGTACTCAAGGGGAGTTTGTGAGGGTGTAGTGCTTTTAATTTTTTAGAGCTGACTTATATAATTGCTTTAGTGAGCAAGTGCCAGGTAACTTAAATGCAATGTGTTACAGGTAACTTAAATGCAAAAACGACAAACAGTAACTTTCTTTCAAGTGAAACAAGGAAATAAGTACAGTAAGCAATGCAGATATCACTAGGGATCCACAGAATTGCTAAAAGGCCGCGTTTTAGGTGGAATTAGCATTTCAGGGAAATAAACAAGCAACAAGCATACAAATAAAGCTAGATTCAGCAGGCCTGGATCTAGTCTATGCTACAGCAAACAAGGTGTACCAATTTCAGTAAGAAACAGTTAGAATATGCAGGCACTATAAGCCTCTAACCAGAAATTCCCTGCTCAGAAGGGCAGAGTCCAGCCTCTCCTCCCACAAGAGTGCAGACCGCAATCCTTCTTAACGTAAAATAACTGGCCTGAAGCCCAAGTGCTTAAACCAGAACTAATACACTTTTAGAATAACAGACACTGAGCTCTCAATCAGCAGTTCCCAACTTAGAAGGATGTAAGCTACCTGTCCTGCCACCACAGTGCAGGCCACAAACCTTCCTAATGTAAAACAACTGGTCTGAAGCCCAAGTGCTTAATCCAAAAGACTTAGAAATGATAGCTACACTTTAATCAAGTTACTACCAGCAGTAATAAATACAACTGAATACTTTAAAGAATGCCTGGATTAGTGCTCAAGTTATACAAACAAAGCTAGATTCAGCAGGCCTGGATCTAGTCTATGCTACAGCAAACGTGGTGTACCAATTTCAGTAAGAAGCAGTTCAAATATATAGGCACTATAAGCTTTAACTAGAAATTCCCAGCTCAGAAGGACAGAGTCCAGCCTCTCCTCCCACAAGAGTGCAGAACACGAACCCTCTTAATGTAAAATAACTGGCCTCAAGCCCAAGTGCTTAAACCAGAATTAATACACTTTTAGAATAACAGACACTGAGCCCTCAATCAGCAGTTCCCAACTTAGAAGGATGTAAGCTACCTGTTTTGCCACTACAGTGAAGACCACAAACCTTCCTAATGTAAAACTGGTCTGAAGCCCAGGTGCTTAAACTAAAAGGCTTACAATGAGTTACACCAAGCAGTAATAAATATAACTGAGTACTTTTAAGATGACGCAAAAGCAAAATAATGTAGGAAAAAAACAGAAATACAGTAAAAGCAGATATTTTTTTTTTTTTTTTTTTGGAAAGAGAGAAAGGAGTAGCAGAAACTAAGCTGATTGGCCTTCTCAAATGCTCTCCCTGTACTGGGTAGAATGAGGTAATGACACTAGACTGGGAGGAGGGTCCCAGATCAAATTTACACTAGGGGCGGGCAACTGAAAAGCCACCAACTATAAAAACATATACCAACAAGGAGGGAGGGTGGGAAACAAATAGCAGAAATGTTACTCCCAGCTGAAAAGCAGCAGTGAGCCTTTAAATGAAAGTTTAAACAGCTAAAGGAGCCACTAGAAAAAAAGAGTTTAACTGCAACAAGTTATCATAAACAAACAACCCAACAGATGCTTAATAAGAGTGGACAATTTCCAGTTAATACCTCACACACAGTGAAACTAGCTAGAAAAAATACACAGTACACAAAGTGCTATAAACAACAAAGAAATAAAGAACAAAATAAACAAAAAACAGGATACTTAATGTTATATATTGTAGCTCCGAGTTTGCTGAGTGTCCTTCCTTAGATCAGCTCACTGTAAAATGGCTGAACACTCACAACTGAGCTTCTTAGGTAACAGAAAGTTGAAACCTGAGACAGCTTTTAAGAAAGAAATCTCAAAAGAACCAATGAGGTGCTTAGTCTAAGCTGTAGTCCAGGAGACCTCAGTCAGCCAATGACCTCAAACAATTCTCTCTCACTGAAATGCCTGATGGCTTTGGCTAAAACAAGATGTCCCTGAATTATGTGCTCAAACACACAGCCTCCACAAACACTAGGCCCAAATACAAGCCTGAATATGGAAATGCAACAAATATCCCCACTACTTAGAACAAACTGCAGAAATGTTACTCCCAGCTGAAAAGCAGCAGTGAGCCTTTAAATGAAAGTTTTAAACAGCTAAAGGAGCCACTAGAAAAAAGAGTTTAACTGCAACAAGTTATCATAAACAAACAACCCAACAGATGCTTAATAAGAGTGGACAATTTCCAGTTAATACCTCACACACAGTGAAACTAGCTAGAAAAAATACACAGTACACAAAGTGCTATAAACAACAAAGAAATAAAGAACAAAATAAACAAAAACAGGATACTTAATGTTATATATTGTAGCTCCGAGTTTGCTGAGTGTCCTTCCTTCGATCAGCTCACTGTAAAATGGCTGAACACGCACAACTGATCTTCTTAGGTAACAGAAAGTTGAAACCTGAGACAGCTTTTAAGAAAGAAATCTCAAAAGAACCAATGAGGTGCTTAGTCTAAGCTGTAGTCCAGGAGACCTCAGTCAGCCAATGACCTCAAACAATTCTCTCTCACTGAAATGCCTGATGGCTTTGGCTAAAACAAGATGTCCCTGAATTATGTGCTCAGACACACAGCCTCCACAAACACTAGGCCCAAATACAAGCCTGAATATGGAAATGCTACAAATATCCTCACTACTTAGAACAAACTGCAGAAATGTTACTCCCAGCTGAAAAGCAGCAGTGAGCCTTTAAATGAAAGTTTTAAACAGCTAAAGGAGCCACTAGAAAAAAAGAGTGCAACAATTTATCATAAACAAACAACCCAACAGATGCTTAATAAGAGTGGACAATTTCCAGTTAATACCTCACACACAGTGAAACTAGCTAGAAAAAATACACAGTACACAAAGTGCTATAAACAACAAAGAAATAAAGAACAAAATAAACAAAAAACAGGATACTTAATGTTATATATTGTAGCTCCGAGTTTGCTGAGTGTCCTTCCTTCAATCAGCTCACTGTAAAATTCTTGCTATATTTCTTTCAGCAGCAATTCCTTATATGTTTGTTGTGGTTTGGTGGTACTGCATGCAGTCTGGTCTGGCCAAGGTGTGGGGCTTGACACCTACAAGGGTATTTTATTTTGCTGCTGAGCAGTAGTGGGGCCTTGTACTTTGTACTAACAGTTATGGATAGCAGGCACATGCAGCACTTGTAAACTGCTATACTGTCCTTATTTTATTAGTTGGCTACATCCTTTGATATTTGTGGGTTATACACCTACATGCGGGTGTGCTTGTGGAAGCTATTCTACAGCTATTCACAGAGTGTGTGACAGCAGACAGAATGATATGCCTGTGAGTTTGTGACACTTGCAAGCCTCAGATACTCTCAGGTGTATCTTTTATCAGCCTCAGGGAAGGGTACATATCAGTGGGATACACCTGTGATATATTTCAGATATTCTGCAGTTGTGACTGTGGGGTATTTTGAGCATATGCATTACTACACCATTTCTGACATGCAAGTAGTGCATACTTTCAGTAATTGACAGTTACCATTATGTGGGATAAAACACCTTTCTGCCTACTGTTAGTACATTTCACAGGGAGTCAGTGGGGCACAGTTAGCATTTGTTTTCAAATCAGGGACATCCCTGTAAATCAGTCACAGTTGCGAGGTCTGGCCTCTTACCTATTCAAATATGGCAGTGTTTATCCTGCTCTGATAGTGTGTGTGGTTTGCAAGGTGCTACTATCACATTATTACCTACTAGCTACCGATTAGCATCGTTGTTTCTCTTCTCACACTAATGTTATACAAATCCACAAGAATTGCCAGTAAAGATACAAGAAAAGCTTTGTGTAATAGCCTTCCTATATTCCCTTTACATTCAGTCCTACTATTTCATGATATATTGCTTTCAGCACAAAGTTCTTGTAAATCAGTCATGGCTTAGTGGTAAGTCATGCAGACTAGTGTTTCCACAGTCCTGGGTTCAAGACCAACAGAGGAATTTTATTTTGCTGCTGAGCAGACTACAGGCCTTGTCATTCTGAGTGACTAAGGCACTTTTAAGCAGTTTAAGTGGGTTAGCGCTGGTTTGCGCGGAGCTCACGCATGTGCACTGTCGCTTAGCTATGCGCACACACGCTTAGCTAAGCGCACACAAGCACACACCCGCTTACTACTGCTTATAAGTGCTTACTCTCGTGCACACCCGCGCTAATTTCCTTGAAAGAAAAGAAAATGGGGAGATAGGAAAGTGGTGAAAAAGGGGGCACAAAGAGGGTAGCACAGTAGGAAAACAAGCTCGGGATTTGCAGGAAGGATGTTGGAAAGGCCCATAGCTGCCCATTTCTTTATCAGCAACAGCTGTGCATATGTGTGTAATTTGGTGTGAAATTTGAAACCTTCCACCCCTGAGAGAGGGGTGAGGACAACAAAATATGTTGTACAGCCAATTGTAATTACCAGTTCACATGTCCAGCAGACATGTCTGCAAATGGGCAGCTATGTATGGGGCGTAATTTTTTTGCGGGAACAGAGTGCCCTTTTTTTATTTTTTTTTCAGGTGAGAGTGGAATGTGAGGTACAGGAAGTAGGTATATTTGGGAGGTAGGTAGAGGAGGTTAACAGACAAGACAAACAAGAAGCATACAGGGGCGGAGTATGATACATGTGGGGGGCAAACACAATTGACGGGGATGGATGTTTGGATATCGCAAGCCCATGAGCCCACAGATGGCAACAGTGGAACTGAGATCCACACCCATGGGCAGTTGCCACTGCGCCTTCACAGCCCAGGATGGGGCTGTGCTGGGGGCTGTGTAGCATGGGCAGCAGGCACACCCATGAGTTGCGCCACCTGAGCCTCAAGCTGGCATAGGGGTTCAAGCACAGAATGCCTGATCTCGCTACGCCCTACAGACCGGACACTTTGGAGGGTGAGTGGATGGTCTCCTCCGGCCACGCATGCAGAGGGGGGACAAGCCCCATCCCCTGCAGTGCTTCCACCTGAAGGTGGCACAGCGCCACCAGATGAGGTTCCGGCCTGGGCACTAGTGCCAGGTGCACTTGCCAGCTGAGGTAGGAGAGGTGGGTCCGCTGGAACCCGCCTTCCCTGTTGTCCTATGTTTAGCAATATTTTATGACATTTTGGCTTAGTAACGAACAATACCATTCAAAATTAGTTGTAACAGCATGCATCGGTATTCCCATTAACCAAACACCCATGAATTCCAAACATTGAACATCAAGCATAACACATGCATATTTTGAACAACAGTACACAATCCAACAGCATGCAGGGTTGATTGATGGCAACAGGCCATCAGGTTTGGATATGTGAACAGGGCACAAGCATCAACGTACGTGCAAATATGTTTGAACCAACAGGACAAATGTCCATAGGAATTAATTGTGAATACACATACCCAGTTTGTTGTGGAATGGCATTATTTGTGAATATAGGGTAGGGTGAAGAAGTATTTCATTAACAACTTCAACTACCTATACATATGCTGTACATCTCTAGTAGCTGCAGATATATATACCCTACAGGTCTTAGTACAGTTTCCTATATGTAACCTTAGGAATGTTGGTGATGGGACTGTTACTGCTACATTAATATACATTGCATTTTTATTCATACCAGTTCATATCTGGCTGTGTTCAGGTATAGCATCCTGCTACATTTGATTTATATGGCTCTAGACAACTGTGGATGTTCATTATTTCATACAACCATACTATCTCCATATTGCAAGGGTACAGCAACATATCCAAATTGTGGGACAGACACATTCCAGCTTCAGTACTTTATTACAAACATTTCACTGTTTGGTCGTGGCTGTCTCATTCATTTCATTATGTACTGACTGCAGTATACTTTATTCAGAAGTTATAACAGCTTTCTTGGTCGATTCATACCTCTTTCTCACACTCTCACTTGTTTTATTTTTACAATTCAAGATGGTACTTTATTCTAGGCGTTATTAACATGTCATACTTGGTTACAACAATCCTTTCCAACAGACTCACTGGTTTCATATGGCAGATTTTCAAAGGGGATGTATTTGACACATGTCTATTGTCTTTAGCTTGTTTACCAGTAATTTTCAGGCTGCAGCAGGTTATCTGATATTACAATACAGGTGGGAAATCTCTATTTCAGACTTGTTTAATTTTTATTTCTGGATTACAGGCTGCATCACTTATCTAATCATACAGTACTAGCAGAATCTTTCTTCTAGTGTTATTTGAACTTTATTAATATGTAACTACACTGAACTCTTTTACAAGCTGTCACTTATATTGTATAACAATTACAGAAAAATAATTACTAACCTGCCCGGTGGCGCAACCATTCCAGCCTATCACCACAGGCTCGCCGTTTCACAGAACGCACTCCTGCAGCTGTAATATAAATGAAGTAATATTGGAACATACATCTCCATAATATCAGCTAGGATAATTCCTTACATACGTAATTACATGGATACTTACTCAGTAGTGGGGCATTGGGCATTTGCCAGGCCTCCTGGATCCAATGGTTCAGTTGGTCCTGCTTTTGTCTCTTCAGGTCCACATGGTAGTGACGGACCTGTTCACCAGTCCTTGGTATGCCTGTGGCACTGGTGAGATCATGTGCCAACCGGTTCCACTCCTCTGCCTTGTACGCTCCCCACAGAACCTGGCCCTGCATGAGTTGAGCCTCATGATCATGGACTAGGAGTCAAACCGTATATTTGGACTCCTCAACACCCCACCTCTGTGCTTGGAAGCGACTACCCTCTCCTACACCTGCCATCCTGACTGCAAATAGGTTCCACAATCAGTTATGCTGTGTATTCCCGCCTATGGGACTTATATATGCCGTTTTTCCCGCACTTATCTGTGATTGGCCATTTTGGAATTGTATCAGCTTAAAAAACCTGCTTTGTCATGCTTCTTTTTCCATTCATTCCTATATATATGCTAATACTGCAATTTTCAGTACACCTGTCATGGCTTAGTGGTTCAGTGCTTTGACTATGATGCACAGTATCCTGGGTTCGAGCCTGGGCATTGCTTTTTTTTTTATTTTACTACTGTCTATACAGGCTAGGAGGTGTGTCTGTGTAAAGGTGGCTTTGATACAGGTTGCTCAACGTTGCCCACCGGTAAGCCGGTTGGCGAGCTGCGCAGCTCCACGCAAATGGGTTACGCTGGTTAACGCGTTATTTGGCTATAAGCACGCATATTA